>NW_028186868.1:2279880-2300592 GCF_003343005.1 Rhea americana
AAAAAAAAAAAGCAGTTTTGAGAAATGGAAACAATGGGAATTTTGTCTGAGAGTGGTTTTGGTGGAAGTGCTACCAGTCTGAGATCATTTCCCATGAGGGAAGCAATACAAGTACAGCACATGGTTTAAATCCATTACTGGTGGTGGAGTTAAGCCACACATCAGTACTGCATTTACCTTCTGCAGAGAGGAAGCAGGCAACGCGTAGTCAGAGAAAATAAAGTCTACATCCAGTTTGCCTTGAAGCCCCAACAGGCTAAAGATGGGCTCAGTTTTTTTTTAAAAAAAGAAAAAGTTAATGTGGAGAAGTAAAACAAGGAAGAGGGAGAGAAATCTAGGATCACTCTCCTAGGACGGCCGTTCCCTTGCATAGGAAGCCCAGGAGGTTTAGCTTCCCCAAGCAATAATGATCACCATAAGGACATACTCCAGGAGAAAACCTGTTCCCTCAATGATACCAGGATTTCCTGTTTTCTGTTGCCTGTGCAGTGCCTGAAAACTCAGTGTAAAAATCCCACCACCAAAGAATGGGGCAAGAAGATGAAGATCTTATTCCTCATCCCTCTTTAAAACTGGATGCCCTGCCCTGCAGAAACACAGATGAGCACATTTTTGGCATGGTGCTCAGGAAGACAGCTTCAGATATATCCGCCAGTGAAATAAGTAATGTTAATAATGCCAGATCTCTTTTACATAAAAGGCCTTACTGTAATAACAGGAAGCTAAATAAAATAAATCTCCTTTACCTCTGCTACCTCCTCTCTCCCATACCACGTGATGTACAGTACAATGATATTTAAAATAGCTATAATTGGATATAGTGTAACTTGGAARAAGTCCTGAAAGGGCATAATTACAATAATTGATGCAATAATATGGGATGAGACCTTGTATTAAAATTAGATCTGCACTTTGATTCAAAGAATCCTCTCTCTAAACTAGAGCCCTGAACACCAGGCTGTTTCTGCTACTGGGGCTATGGCTGATAAACAGATGAAACAGCAGTTCTTCCCATCACAGCTCCAATTCGGATATTRAAGTCCTGGCTGTGTGTCAGGCTCCCTGTAATGGACCCACACGCAGCCTCATGGATTCTCGTGATGACCAGAGCTAGAGAAAGTGTACTGACTTCCTGAACAGAGCACTGTTCATTCATAACAAATAAAATTGCCTATACTACCCACATCCATTAGACAGAGTTTGTAACACCAGGCAGAAAAGCAACTGCCTAAATTGTCATTAAGTGAGCTGATGGTTAATGAGACATGAATGAGAAGAGAATCAGAAATGCACTTGTGACGATGAGTCATGTGCAGGATGCTGCCAGGTATTACTTTTCAGCCTTCCCCACGATATTAGCAGCATAACAGCTGGTCTTGTTATACCTGTGAAAATCTGCAGGGCTGTCTCCACCTCTGGCGAATGCCAGCCTAGCACCATCAAAGCCATCACTCCCTATTTCACTGTTTTAAACAAGTGGGAGAGCTTGGCTGTTGCGGTTGGTCAGGCTTCAATCTGGCATTGTTGGTCAGCCTTAGCAAGTCACCAGTCTTTTGACCAGAATAGTTTTCAGGCTCTGCAGGATGAGCGAGGTTTTCTGAGCACAAAGCCTAATTAGTCATACCAGGATTAAAACATAATGAAATGGATACTTCACCATCTCTGAGCTGGCAGTGCCTAGCCATTCTAGCTATGCTCACCATCCAGCTTCTTTCAGAGATTGCTAAGCATAGCCTGTCCACCAGCTGCCTGAAGGCTGGACTGCCATAGGCATGTTGGCCTGCAGAGGGTCTGTTTGAAGGAGATATTTGTACACTGAAGAATGGGGTGGCCCTGCAAGCACTCCTCCCATGACATGAACTTGGAGCAATGTGGGGAAGGCTTGAACAAAGGTTTATGAGAGCATACTTGTGAAAAACTAGCTACCTTTTCAGAAGCATCCGTATAATGATGTGTACGGAAAGTCATGGCCGTGTGACTCCACTTTCTCCTCATCTTTATGCTGGAGTATATGCATGAGGCAGACCAAACACACATTCAGAAGCRTTGGCTGGGCAGAGGCACCTTGGGCATCCAAGTCAGTCAACATTAAGAGTTTTTTAAAGGCAATGTAGTGTGTGACCCCCTACCCTTGGCAGAGTAAGAGAAGTGACAAGAAAGTTATCGGCTAATATTTCTTTTGTAGCTTACAACTTCCAGAGAGAACTCCCTTCTCTGGAAAATACAGAGATCTTCAGAAATGTCCCACCTCCTTTAGCAAAATGTTCCTTTCCTCCCTTAACATAGTGTCCATGCACGCACTGATAACAAGCAAGCTAATTCATGGGAAAGGAATTTGTCACACCCTTTGCACGAATTCCAGTGTGTTCTGCAAAGCATTGAGCACAGCTATGAGAATGTCTGTCTATGTCTGGTTCAACAAGAGAGCCATGGATACACAGAAAAATATCTGCTATGTACTAGGCACGACCAATGCTGTGTAGCATAATGGCCTATTTTGTGAGTATTATTGGACCATGGCAAGATCAAGCAACTTTGAGGCCCTCTGACTGTACAATAGTCAGTTTGTGATGGACTTGATGTTTACAATGGTGCTACTTGAGTTCAACCATGAAGACTCTGCTACAATCTGTAGAATCATAGAATCAGTAAGGTTGGAAGGGTCCTCTGGAGATCATCTAGTCCAAAGTCCCTGCTCAGCAGGATCGCCTAGAGCATGTTAGACAGGGTTGCATCCAGGCGAGCCTTGAAGATCTCCAGAGAAGGAGACTCCACAGCCTCTCTGAGCAACCTGGTCCAGTGCTCCATCACTCTCACAGTGAAGAAATTCCCCCTCACGGTCAGGAGGAACTTCCTGTGCTTCAATTTCTACCCATTGCCTCTTGTCCTGTCACACGGGACAACTGAAAAGAGTTTGTCCCCGTCCCCTTGACACCCTCCCTTCAGGTACTTGTACACATTGATAAGATCCCCCCTCAGTCTTCTCTTCCCCAGGCTGAAGAGGCCCAGCTCTCACAGCCGTTCCTCAYAGGGCAGGTGCTCCAGCCCTCTGATCATCCTCGTAGCCCTACGCTGGACTCTCTGCAGTAGCTCCATGTCTCTCTTGTCCTGGGGAGCCCGGAACTGGACACAGTAGTCGAGATGAGGCCTCCCCAGGGCTGAGCAGAGGGGCAGGATCACCTCCTTCGACCTGCTGTCAACAGTCTTCCCAATGCACCCCAGGAKACCATTGTCCTTCGTGGCCACAAGGACACATTGCTGCCTCATGGTCAGCTTGTCATCCACCAGCACTCCGAGGTCTTTCTCTGCAGAGTTGTGTATCTGTGCTACGTGATACTTGATGGGAATGGTCCGTGTTGCAACTTGTGTATCTGTACCATCTGCTATTTGGTGAGAATAGTCTAGTGCTGTAACTTTTTAGTGCCTAGAACAATACCGCTGTGTTAAGCAGGATACAAACAAGTAACTAACAAGGTCATGGAAATC
This sequence comes from Rhea americana, assembly GCF_003343005.1. NCBI lineage: Eukaryota > Metazoa > Chordata > Aves > Rheiformes > Rheidae > Rhea > Rhea americana. The sequence goes on from NW_028186868.1 coordinate 2,283,367, forward strand.
TGTGAGAAAGAGCAGTGGTTGGTCACATATAGATTCTGTGACTTCCAGCCACAGAATCACCATGAGAAGCAGTCAACATGAAGGTCAGAAGCTGAAGAGTAGTGAAATAGCGACCCCCAAAGTCAAATGTGGCCCCCGAAATAAGTCTGCACGAGTGCGCAGTATCATAGTCCAGTTATGCAACCGGGGCGGAGTTGGGCTRGACTCCCTGYACTTGCTGGCCCYAKGTGCCGGGACTCCCGCCTACCACAAGTAATCATAAATGCCGGAGTTTTCCGAAGGAGGGTGAGGCTGCTACACAAGAGAGGACCACGTTGCCTCCTCGGGGACGCCCGAAAAGATTGTGCCTGCCGACTCTCCCTCTCGCCATGCAGACGATTGGGACAAGCATTGAAGTGGTCCTTCTCGAGATTACCATCGGGTCGGTCTGTTTGTAAGTATCTACTAATAAACTGCTTGCTACTGAAGAGTGTTTGTGTGTGTGTGTGTGAGTTTGTGCTGGCTGGCCAAACCGGATGTTTGGCCCCTGGGAATCTAACTAGAACAAGCTGCTCTCCACAAGGTCAGCCCCCAGCTTGTACTGGTGCCTAAGGTTATTTCTCCCTAGGTGCAGGACTCTGAACTTGCCCGTGTTGAACCTCAGGAGGTTCCTCTCTGCCCAGCTCTCCAGCTGGTCCAGGTCTCTCTGAATGGCAGCACAGCCCTCAGGTGTGTCAGTCATTCCTACCAGCTTGGTATCATCAGCAAACTTGCTGAGGAGGCACTCTGTCTCCTCATCCAGGTCATTGATGAAAAAGTTGAACAGGATGGGACCCAGTACTGAGCCTGGGGAGCCCACTAGCTACAGGCCTCCCACTAGACTCCATGCCACTGATGACGACCCTCTGTACCTGCTTCCAGATGATATCCAGAAGGAGGAAGAAGGTAGAAAAGCATGTTAACCAGGGCCTTTGTGCAGGCCTCCAAATTTGGGAGGTAAGTTAGGTGAGCATTTATTGTGTATTATACTGGTGCAGGGCTAGTCCTTTCCCTCACCCTACTTGTCATTGACCAGGCCAAAAGCTCAGTCATGACTTGATTATATTGGCTTGAGGTAGAAGATCATAATAACATTTGAATGTGTTTTAGTGACTTCCAGCAGATTCTCTCTCTTTTGATATTGGCCTTTACATCAGGAAAACCCATCTGCATCACAGCAAATTGGGGAGATTTCTGGAAGTGCTAGAGTGTGGGGCAGGGGTCTTTGGGGGCAAGCATATCACATGATGTGCCATGTGGATGCCCACAGGGTAGGTTTCTCATGTGTCTTCAGTGAGAGTGAAGACAGAGTTGTCTCAGTGGGCAGCCCATGGGAGAGCAGCACGAGGATGGCTTGCTCCCCAAAGTAGCTATTTAGTTCACTACTCTCTGACTCCCTAAGCCCATGAACCTGCAGGTTCCTGGGACTGGGACTGCCTCCATATGCTGTGTTTTGTTCAACATCTGGCACTGCCATGTTGTGGTCTGTGACTTTGAGTTGGGTGACAAATGGAGTTGCAAGGCTCCATCACCAAATGGTGACTCAGCAGAGATTAAGGGGCAAGGGGATGAAAGAAGCATTTGAAAATGTTGATAAATCACAGCCTTCCCCTCTTTCTTAGGTTCTGTTACTGCTCTAGCTTCCTAATAAAAGTATTAATACAAAAATAATATAATAAAGAAACCTTCCACATTGACATGCTAAACAATCCTTGCTCAAAAGCTGCAAGATATCATCAGCTAGTGGAGCCTGTCAGCAGGTCAGCATTGTGACTGAAGTTTATTAACAGGGCTGACAAGGTTGTGCCGTTCTGTCTGTGCTAGCAGCAAAATCACAAGGTTTCTAATTCAGAACCTCTTATTAACAACAGTCCCTGTTCCTTGTTTTTATTTGTAGGACTGATTGAGGGCACTATAAATCTGTAAGTGAGCAATCTAAGGACTTGAGTTAGAGTCCAGGGGTCAGTCTCAGAGGAGAACAGCTTTATAAGTATGTGCGCTTCCTGTGATTCCCCTGGTTTACTGTGATAGAAGCTCTGATAAAAAGAGCATGCGAGCTAATACACAAGAGAACTAGGTTGCCTACAAGTTACTGGTATTCTTATGCTCTCTTGCCCCTGGAGAGTGACACTCTGGGAAATATGCAGCTGTCATGTAGACCTTATCAGATAAAAGGCAGTTTGCCTGAAAAAACAAAGAAAGAAAAAAAATTAAAAAAAAAAGAAAAAAAAGAAAAAAGAAAAAGAAAGTAAAAAAGAAAGAAAATTGCTTTATTTATTGAATTCTGGTGCTTTGTATGAGATGACTCATTGTCACACTTCTTTTCCCTCTTCTCACTGAAGTCGAATCGTGTAGCACGTTACTTTCATCAATTGCAGGTTGCTGAGAAGATGAAAGGACGAATTTTAATCTTTAAGATTTTTTTTTATCCTATCAGAGATCAAGAGCATCATTAAATTTTCCCCTCTGGTCAGCTGGCTGGCATTTGGAACTGAATAGTGCTGTTTGGTGYTAGTGGCCTCAGACCTGACATTTAAATATTTTATAGAGTTCTTTGTGTTGGTTATGGGACCCTCAAGATGGGTAAATGAAGGTCATTTGAAGTGATCAGTTCTGCCTGTTGGATTTTAGCCAAGAACAGTTGAATAAATACCTTTCTTAGACAGGATATTTAAAAATTATCCAAATTACAGTTTTGCCTGTTGTTTCCCGGTGTGAACTAACATTAGGAAGCTGGCAAGTGTTTCCTTTGATTTTAATGGGAATTGGATGAAGTCTCGGTGTACAATGGACCACCTATTAATTTAGCGTGAAGTTGGTAGAGTACAGCTACCTTCAATAAAGACACGCTAGGTTGCAGCATATGAGGACCTGACAACATATTGTTCCTAAATAGCTAAAAAATGCACTAACTGTGCAACCACAGGTTGATATCAGAAGTTTGATGTCAAAACATCAGGATTTAAGCTGGCTGGGGCAAGGGGTAGGGTGGATAACAAAAAACAAGTGGGCTATTTTTTCTTATTTCTATATACATATTTCTATATTTCTAAATATTTGTACCTCCGTCATTGTTTGGCATTGTCAAAATCTCAAATATTTGCACATGAGACATTTCAGTGTGTTCTATTCTGAAAGGGGCACAGTCTTAGACAGACCTTCTCAAATAGCATATCCTTAACTTTTAGATGTGAAATAGCAATATAAGCATATTTGGCAGATTATGAGAGCTAAGCAGACAAACAGACCAGGCCTTTGATTACCTGTCCTGGAGAATTTCTATATTCAGTTAAACTGCTTTATTCTATTTTTACTAAATGAGAAAAAAGGTCAACATTCAGGAGGCTGAATATGTATAGAAAGAGGATGGAAGATTAAGATGAAAGCACTGCTTTATTACACACAGCTGTTTTCTTTATATATAAAAAAGGGTAGTTAGCTAAATTTATTACCTTAATTGCATGGATCCATTGTAATAGGTTTTGACCACATTGAGTAATGACAGAACGCTTATGAGGTAAAGTTCACCTAAGATGAGTAAACACTTGCAGCCATCTTGGCTCAAGGAGATGGCTGTAGTTAACGAACAGCAGGATTTTAAGTAGATAGAATTAAGAGAAAAATAATTGATTTTTAACCAACCATGAGGACCACAGAAAGAAATGACCACACTCCTTGAGGGAGCAGTAGCACAGTTACCGCTGCAGGAAGAGAACTAGACTTCATTTCTCAATGAAGCTGAATTTCACCAAGATTCAATAATTAAACTGCGTTCTTTAACAGTCGGGATATTTGCAGCCAAATGAATGTTTCCTCCTGTTTAATTGATAGGAAGGCACATTTGCATTCAATACTTGCCAGGGCTAAATTACAATTGCATCACAGCACTGTATACTTAGGGGCCAGCGACTGTGGAGACCAATAGTTCTCAGTAGAAGCCCTAAGTCAAATCCTATCACCTCCACTCATGCCTGTTCCTCAAACACAGCCATAAATTGCAGTGGGCCTGCTTGAAAAATAGACTGGGCAGAGAGGGAGCTAGGCTAGCAGGATATGCCTGATTGACAGTAGCTGTTCTCACAAACTGAAGGGAAATTTAGTTAGAAACATCAGCTCCTTTGAGGTTATGCTTTTTACAGGCAGCTTATTTGTATTAAGTTACACTGGTATATGCTGCAGAAAACATTTGCCTTAGGCTCTGAGCCAGTTTAAGCTCAGTTATTAGGGTCTGGACAAGCTATCTCATAGAAGGGACTGTCATCCCAAGGTAACTGTGTGTTACAGGGGTGTAATGAAAAGCTAGAAGGGATGAAGGAGTGAAGACATTCAAGATTGCTGAGCCACACACAGAATTTACAGCTTTTTCCTGGTGACCCAGAGGAAATCTCTATGATACTCTTTTCCTCCATATTTTAGGAATTAAATATGGAACAAGTCATCTTCACTGCCCCACCACCACTGCCACCAAGCCACAACCCAGGAATTTACCTAGATCTTGCTGGATCTGTGCCAAAATTGTCTTCGGCTAGTGTTTTTTTTTAACTGTTTTTACTGCATCAGGCCATCACAAGTTGAGGGGGTTGAGGGAAGGGAGCAGAATTAAGAGAAACAGACTGTTTTGTCTTTGGGTTTAGAAATGACATGTCAGGGTACAGGTTCCTTTTCTGAGCTGTCACTGGTGCACTATTTCCAGGGCGTGTGGAAGCTGGTCCCATAATGGCCACCAGCTGAGATGCCAAACACCATCCAGGAGTGGGCCAGCAACACTGGCTGTCACTTTCAGCACCCCAGGCCCCCAGTGTGGAGCAGAGCTTCTGGATCGAGCCCTGCCTGGCCCATGAAACAAGGCTGATCATCCCATGGCTAATCTGAAGATGCCACAAGCCTTAAGGAGAGGAGGGAGGTGAGGAAAAGGAGGGGTGAACCTGTGCAGGCTAGGCTAGGAAAACAAGTGAACATGATCAGAGTGAAAAAGAGATGAGAAAGGAAAGGAATAAGGAAGGACACGAGCCAGTTATTATGTCATTTCAGTGGATCAATAAGCAGGAGAGGAACGGTGTCAGGAAAGAGTTAACGCTTGCTCACTCCTTTCTAAATTAGGCCTTGTAAAGCAAAGTGAAGAAAATAATTGAAAGAAGCAAGATGCAGGTGAAAAGGAGGAGGGGAACTGTATCTAGTAACGAGGAAGAGGGGCCTCCTTAAGCACACAAAGGAAATGGCAAGGGAGCAAGGGAAGCAGATGCTGTTTTCTGGCAGTTTGAGTGAAGGGCAATGTCAGGAATGTCAGGAGGGGGAGAAAAAGCCACTTTTTTGATTTTCAATCCCCACACTAGCCTTTTTTATTAGATTACAAGATCATTTGGACTGGATAAAAGAGTGGAAATAGATGTCTTGCTGCTTGCATGAGGAAGACAGCAAGGCACAGCCAAGTGGAGGGACTCTGATGGGTCCCAGCTGGAGACATAAAGACACCTGTGTGCAGAGAAACACCAAATGCTCGCCCACAGCTTGTATATAAGCAGCAATGGCTTCTCACCTTCTGAAGACACTTTGGAAAGCTAGAATTTGAAACTCTGGGAAATTATTTTCTGTAAGATGAACAAGGAGGCTAACTCTCAGATGGATATCTTTATTGAAGCAGACCTTTGACAGATGTTTAAGACAATGTTTCAATCAAAACTTTTATCTATTGTAAAATTATTTCAAGGAATTGTAATTTCCTTCAGAAATGCCCTGCCCTTTGTAATGGTGCCTGCAGCTCTCCTGGGTCTTCCTGTCCCATATTCACACTTCACACACTTCCCGTATTCACAGAGCAGTGATTGAAAGATGTTATGATGGGGAGGCTGTTTAGCACTCCTTGCGGAAAAGAAGTTTTAGGTCTTAGCCAAGCTGTGGTTGTAAAGCACTGCAATGAAGCCTACTGGATGCATTGCTGAAGTGGTCACCGGCCAGTCTTCTCATAGAGAGGTGAAACAATCTAATCTGTAGCTGCAAATTCAGATTCCAATGACCTCCTATCAAAAGCAGAAAGCACAAGACTACCCTTAAAATCAGCAACTTATTAAAATTTAAATTATTTCTTTTCCTTCTAGTTGCTGAAGGGAGCAGGAAAATAGATGTCGATACAATAACATCTTACCTATTGCTTTTTATTTCAAGTGTGCTTTAACCACTTGCCCCTTTTTTGAATCTTTAATATGAAGTTGAAAAAAAATTTAATGGTGGCTGTTACTACAGGAGCAAGTCAGCAACCACTTACCATAAAAACCCTGAATCAAAGCTGTTTAATCTTGTAGCAGTAAACCCAAACCTTTACATGAGATGTAAATCTTATTCCTTCTTGAGCCCAAGACGCTCCTTTATCATCAACACATATGCATCAAAAGGCAAAATTTAGCCTGGAATAGGTCTTCTTTTACGATCTTCCCCAGCAAATATCACTTTTCTGTTCCCCAAGGCCAGGCAGAATATCCTGAAGAAATTAGAGACAAAGTTAGAGCTATTCTCTGCTCAAGGGATGAGATCAGCTTGTTGGAAAACCAGGATCAAGGTTTCCTTCCTAACTCTCAGCGCTCCTGATGGGCTCAGCTTTGGGGCAGGAATGAGCCACTAACAAAGTCCTTAATCACAGTTCCTTTGAAGTGGTGTGTATTTGTGTGTGTGTGTGTTGTCTACTATGTTGTAAAGTGAAATATCTCCCAGTTCCAAAAGTAGAGACTAGTTTTCTCCTAAGCTTATCTGACTAATTTAGATCTCACTAATTTAGATCTCCCTTAAAAAAATCACTCCACCATATTTTACATAATGTTCTTCCCTTTAAGAAGAATCAGTATGTTAACAATTTATCCGCTACAAATATCACTTAGTGTCTAAAATATCTGGAATGTTTTTCAAATTGAATCCTTTACTTCTGCCTACTTTTCCTCAGACCCAAAGAATAGTGAACAGTGTTACATCCCCCATCAGCTCTGCAACTCCTCAGTGGAATTCTTTTCTCCAGCTTTCCAAGTTCACTCACTTTCTCAGGAAGCRATCTCAGACTGATAATACTAGCAGTTCTGTGCCTAGCAATTCCACACAGTCATCTGCATTCGAGGATCTAGAATAGGATATACAAGAAAGAGATGTTTTGTGGGTTTGTTTGTTTGTTTGTTTGTTGTTTTTTGCCATTTGCAATAAGTGCCTTCAAAACCACAGAATTTTCTTTTTTGTGAAACTGTTTCTGGGGTTTGTTGCATTGCTCTCTTAAGTCTGTATATCTATGGTATTTTCACCCTCTATGCACTTTTCAGTGCTCATTACATTAATTGTTTGACCTTTCCTACAAAGAAGTGAATGTTCTGCTGCTCACACTACTGATCTTTTTGCAAAATACTTTGAGATCTATGGAGGGAAAACAGAGCCTGTTGAAAGGGCTTTGGGGGCAGCTATTGAATCAAGTGGTAGGAATCTAAATGCAATCCCTGGAGTCCAGGGTAGATAAAGATCCCACATGGCCCTCTGGATGGTAGCAGATGCCCTGTTCTGGTCCAGTCTGGTCCATGTGAAAGGACATAAGCAAACTAATCAGTAGTAGCTGCTGCAATAAGTAGCATAAAACCATGGGTGAAGTTCAAGACATTCCTTGATAACCTTCAAGTGTTAAAAAACAATGAATAAATCATTTATAGACACTATTTTTAGCCCCACTAATTTTTTAAAAATCCTGAGACTGAGATGATATTAAAGTCTCTTGGCCTGAAAGTCACAATACATGTAGGTGAGCAGTGTTTTGCTCTCTCTTTGAGAGACAGGGCTGAGACAACCTGGGCCACCACCTACAACACAGACTATATGCTGTGGCCAGTTAAAAGCTACATGATATGGCTGGAAGTGTTTTTAAAAGTGTGTTTTAATGAAGAATRTATCTGTGAGCAGAAGCTGTAAGAAAACAGAAAGAGTGGAGGAAGAAAATAGCACACATGAAGCAAGAGGAGCACAGGAAAGAAAGGGCTATGAGGAAGCAAAGAGCAGGTTTTTAAAGTAGATTTTGGCTGGAAAAAAAAACACATGCCAGTTAATAAAGACATTATTTCCCATTGGTGGATTCTTACTGTTCAGGAGAAACACCATGTGTTTCTACAGTGGAAATATATTGAATTACGTGATCAGCTTCCTCATCAGCTTCTCTTAACAGAACAAAACCTGCATGACAAACTGCTTGGGAGGAATAAGGTAACTGTAGGTTTTTAAGAGAAAGAACCACAGTGTTTTGTTGATTCTAAAGCCCAGGAACTGCAAGGACAAGAAATACAAGGTTAAATGTAGGCCGTATGCAGAGCTGGAGGAATCCCCAATGAGCAGAGCATGGGTAGAGTTTAAGAAATCTGAAAGCACTTCAGATTTATCTTCCACTTCACAATGCTGTGTTTTAATCCTACCTCTGTGAAACAGAGCTCTTCCCTACCTATCAGAGTAAGTAATGAGAAATAAAGTATTTCCTCACCATGATTATATTGGTGTGGTTGGCTATTGGTCAGATGGGTAACAAATACCTAACTACTCATTCCTTTCTGGTGGTTCGTTTGACTCTTAGAAGACTGTGGAGCTGACCTACATCTAAATTAGCACAGTGTTAATAATCCAGCACTTAGGCAGATGAACAGTACAAGAAATTATGTGGCTTGTGAATTGGGACAAAACTTTTGCCCTGCTTTCCTCTCRGAGTCACAGAGCAGCTAGTTTCCAAAGTTGTCACCAGAGTGAGGGCACCACAGAACTGACAAATCTCAAGAAACTTGTTTTTTTCTCCAAGATTTCCAAAAAAACCTCCACTAAAAACCCGAATCTGAAATCACCTGTTGGTAGTCTTTGGAAGCTGCCAATCAGACACTAGCTGAACACTGAAAGGCAAAGGACACTTAGATATCATTTTATTTGAGTTTTTTCCTCTTGAACAGCACCTGCAAACCCTCAGTCATTTAGAACTCTTAAGTCCAAATCTACCTGCTATGACTTGAGTCACACCAGAGCACTTAGGGGCAGGTGCTGAGATGAAACAAGCCATGAGGGCATGCTAGTGCTGATTGTGCTAAGCTATCCTTAATCCAGCAATGTGCCTGCATCAAAGGCTTCTAGAAAGTTTGTTTGAGTCTCATACACAGGTATAGTAATAAACTATATAATTAAACTACATAGTAAGTATAAGTAGTATAAGTAATACAAATATATATATAATATGTGTGTAGTTATATAAGTAATATAAGTAAATATAAGTAATAGATAAAGTAATATAAGTAATAGATAAACTATACAATTTTATAAACTGTATAATTATTATATAAACTTTATAACTTATTGTTTAAACAATATAATTAAATATTAACCATGGACTAGGAACTCCAACATGTGTATGAACCAAAAGACCCAGGAAGGTCAACTTCCCTTCCAAGCGATGTATAAAAAATCTGTGTCCCAGAAGCACGAATACACACCCCATATTCCTTAGCAGTTTGCAAGTAGGTACACTTTTCTTAGTTGTCTACAGAGATAATCCCCACCATCAGCAACACTGACAACATCAGCATCTCCCCTGTGCCTCTCATCTAACATAGTCCCAGCACAAGAAACTCCTCCAGACCAGTTATAAACTACTACWGCTCCAAGCCATCCATCAGCTACCCTTACTGCCACACCTGGTGAAAGGGGCCATACAAGGACACCTAACAACATCTAACAACCTGTTTAATTCACAATAAACTACAGAAAGAAATACGAAAATGAAACAAATGTAATTCCTTTAGGAAGCTTTAAGCTGCTTACCCATCTTTCCTTAATTTGACTAAGATTTTCTTCTTGTTCATAATCTTTCAGTATAGACAGAAGAGCATTTCTCAGTCAGCCTTATTTTTAGTGGAACRGCACCTTATCCCAGGTAGACTTTGTTTTTAAATAAGAGCACAAGTTCTTGCTTACATGCAGCAGATTAAAAACAGGAATGTTTACAGATAAAATGATTACACTGCAGAATTCTTAAAATTAAATGCCCTTGTTAAAATATTTATAGGAGAATAATTTTTCAGGGAAGAAAACTAATAAATAATCACATTAAAGATTTCCATCTCTAACTAGTTTTGAGATAGTGTACTTTAAAGGAAAAAAATTGAAAACCCTGAAACAGCAGGAAATCCTAGTCTCAATTTTCAAGCTCTTATCTCTAAGATTCTTTGTCAGATTTACCTCAGACTTTACACACACACAAATCCTCCTTTGGCTAGAGAAAATAATTGAAAAATTGCTGGGAGAAAGCAGGGATTTTTTGTAAAAAGTTAGAAAAATGAGGCTTATCATGAAAARCTAGACTTAACGGTGGAATCCCTAGAGGCTCCATAATATATGATATATTTTTGCTTTTAAGTTCTATACCTCATAGTTTCACTGTATTGTATTTATAGACTGTCAGACTGCTAGACTTTTTATTGTTTTTCCTGATATTTTTTCTATTTTGAGATCATCTTTTGACAAACAACAGAATCCCAAACTGTTAGCACTCTAATGGGTGAAAAGCTGTCTCACTTTTGAGGTCTACAGTGTGATTATTCTCTGACACACACAGTGCTGACCGATGCAGAAAAGTCTCCAGATGTTCATACCAAACTACCAGTTTCATGGTAGCTTCCTCCTCGAGGGTCAAATGCATTACCTGTGGACCTGGACTAGAGAGCCTGCAAACATTCATCTGCTGGCCCTAGGGTCTTGATAGCAAAAGATACACTAAGCTACAGCCATAGCTATAAGCTGTGACAAAGCATTTCACAATTTGCTTTCAATTTCACGATGAGAAAYCCAGTCCTACCCAGTTCTTCCCAGCAGTTTGTGAGCATTGCTCTGGTGCTTCTGGTTCTGGCTGGCATCTCCAATCCTTTAAATCAGTARGAGGCTTCCCTTTATCAGAATGGCAGGAAATATGACTCGGTTCTTTCCAGTGTCAAAATGAGCTTCTTATTATTCTGGTGCCGACTTGGAGGAGGTGAAATCCACAGGCTTCCCATGTGAATGCAGAGGCGAGTTTGCAAAGTGTGGACAGTTTGTAGGAAAGGCGTGTCACAGGTTCACCCAAGCAGGTCAYAGGCATGCTGACCCAAAGTACTGCCATTTGCTTGAATTTCTCTTCTTACATCACCCACTCAGCCCCTGGTGCTCAGTACCTGCTGTCAGGAGAAGATGTTTTTTACATGTAGAAGCTGATCTTACCATGCTATACAGCATGCACTGCTCTGGCTAGAGCTATACACCTAAATTTCCCTTAGCCATCCTCTTCTTGCCTGGTTAGCCTGCAGCCTCCCACTTTGCAATCTCACTTCAAGGATTCTTCCTAAGAGCAAAACAAGCTGTGCATTGCAGGGAACTAAATTATGACACTAGGATTGGGATCTGGGCACCGACTATGACTGCTCACATGAATTTGCTGGAGAATTTCCTGGATAGTTTCATAATTTATTTTCTTGACATATTGAGGGGAGTAAGGGGAAGAGACGCTAGAAGATACGCACTCCATATAGTTCTATGTAAGCATGAACACTCAGATATGTTCAGTGGTAATGTTCAACAAGTTGTATAGGAAATCATTAGCTGTTCAAACACATAATTATGTGTTAACATGCCTGCCTAACAGAGCAAAAAAAAAACAACAGTTCAGTAATCAGAGCATGGAGTGCTTTTCTTCCTTGCTTTCCTAAAGACCCATAGGCACCTTTATCTGTATAAGTTGAAAAAATAAAATGACCTTTTAGGAGCCCTTCAGTTGCTTGGCAATTGTGTCATCCCAATTCTTTCAGCAATTAGATAAATCCAAGAACAATTTTATTTCCTTACCAGGCAAGTATAAAGCAAGTTACAGTTTCTCCCGTAACCTGCTTCCTTGTGCTCCTGAAACTCATACTGCACAAGCAATGTTTTTCCCTGATGATAATTTAAAGCCTGGAGAGCTTTGTTTTTTGCCCCATTTAAAAATAAATACATGCTAATTATAGGACAAAAATAAAAATCTCCATTCTACTGTGCTGTGCAATTTTGCTACTTGGCATGGGCAGAGGGTTCGGTGCACTGTTGCTGTGAGCAATGGGGAGGGCTGAAAAGGAAAAATCAATGCCATTTCTTGTTCAATTAAGTTCATTGTGATTCAGAACCACCTCCTCACACTGCAGAGTCTGCAAGAGATCAGTGCTGCAATCACTACCTTTTAGCAGCTTGCTTTCTCCGTCTGGACCTGCACAAGCCGCTCACTGGCAGGGCATCACACTTTGCTCTGAGAAAAAAAAAAAAAAAGAAGAAAAGAAAAAAGAAAAAAAAAAGGAAAGGAAGGAAAAAAAATCCTTCCTTATGGGACCCTCTGAAATATATTGTCATAAATCATGGATCTTCATGTGGGGATGTCACAGACACAGGGGAGAGGGTGCAGGGCAGTTTCCAGAATGAGTCATTTTATTTACATGTCAGAACTACTGCTGTCTTTTTACCCTTCAGTAAAAAGTTCACTCTCCTTGCTGCCTCACCGAGAAATATCTGCAATACATATTCTGCTGCTTGGTCTCTTTCGGGCTCAGCAGTGTGACCGTTTGATTCAAAGTCTTTTGGAAGTCATTAGAAAGATGCTGATAGACTCTACAGGACTATTGATCAGACACCCATATGCCCAGGAAGTAGGGGTCAGTAGTCATAGCTATCAGGAGTTCACAGCAATGGATTTTTTTCATCCCCTCTCCATACCCTTTGTCCTTTAACTAGTCCATGGCAAAAAAATATGCAATTGCAATATAATGGAGTAGCCTGGAGACTTTCCAAACCCCAGGGTCAGCTTGCTGAAGATGCCAAGCACTACCAGGGTGCATGGTACTCCCTCAGCCCCAGTGGTAGCACCCTATAGGGCTGCTCAGCRCCTCCCAAAACGAGAGCCCAGGATGCTCGAAAGTGTGTCTCACTCTAGTGACAGGACAGACAAATTACAACGACCTGCCCCTTTCTTATCTATCTTTAATGGCTGCTTCCTGCTCTTCWGGTGGATGTAGCTTGCTGAAGGCCCACAGGGTTCAATTCCAAATTACTAGGGTGGAGTGGAGCAAATGGTTCCTTTCAAAAGCCTAAGGCAGGAATGGCACAGGTAAGGAGCAACGTGAGAAAGAGACACAACTTCTCAATGTTGCTAGGTAAAGACCTTTGATGATCACAAAGGAGGTTTTYGATCCTGGATGTATGTTAGCTCATGCAGATGGATATGTGAGGCWCAAAACATCTCTTAGTCCACAGCTATCTATATCTATTTCCAGCTTCTTTATTGCACTGCTAGGTTGTGGTGAGGAACAAGACAGGTCCTTGAGGAGCCTGCCCAGCAATTCAGTTGCTCCATTCATCTAAGAAGAGGAGGTCATGGTACTGCTCTTGATCTTTCTAGCTGCAGTCATCTGCATTGCAGCTGACATGAGACAATGATATTTGAGTTAATTGCACCAATTATGGCACATAGAGGACATTTGGCCCAAATGCAGGTTCTGAAGAAGGAAAAAATTTAATGAATGCCTGCTTCTGCTCAAGTCACATCTGTGTGAAACCAGTTCCCAGCTTACAATCAGAAAAGGCTTTCCCCTGAGTTCCACGGGACTTTGCTCTGGCCTTTCCCAACACTCAGTGTCATAAACACAATCCTAACATTAATGGTGGAAGAGGAAAGGGAAGAGGCAAGGAAGTTGCACATGTTCAGCATCTCTGCAAATCAAGTTCATTTACAGATCCACCCTTGTTTTCTTTGTCATCAAGCCCCAAAGCTGATTAAGAGTAGCTCAAGTTGCAAATTCTTTACTCACCTTTATCAAAAAATCTGATGGTATCTTAGGGAAAACTTTCACTCTTATGYAYATATCTCCACCCAGATTTCATCCTTCCTAGGCAAGTGAAATCTCACTTGAAGTTCTTGCAATGCACATGAAATTCTGTCCTGCCAATGTTTTCATCAGACTCACCAGACTCATCACAACTAATTAACACATCATTTTCCCTCTACCTCAGCCTTGAAGTTCCCCTGAAACTTTGGTTTTGTTGGCTAAGGACCRATGAAGATAAAATTGAAATGTAGAGGAATACAAACAGGGTCTTTTGCAATAGCTGGCAATCTGATATGACTAGTTTTTTAAATATATATTTATATTTTTCTGGAAGGAATCATATTGATTGTTATAAAGAAAACTCTGAGTGGTATTTTCAGTTATTGAAGTCCTACTTTAMCTGAAGGTTAATAGCCACTGTGGCAGTGGATACTCTATAAATCTATAGAAGAAATACACAAAACAGAGTACTACCCCACTGAGGGATGTCCCATCTCACTGTGGTCAAAAGAAGTTGTGGTGATGACTTCTATGTAAGCAGGAAATATCTGTATGCCATCGGCTTTTGGAACTGTGTATTGAAACACACTGAAGGCGAAGGCTGTGAATMCAGTTTATGCTCCGGTAATAGCATTGACATTCCAGATTCAGAGCTTACTTCTAAACCAACATTCTGAACTTGGTTACTTGTGTTTGTAATCAGAGAAAGTGAAATTATTCTAATAACAACAGAGTGCATTCAAGTTTACTTTCCTACACTCAAGATTGATATCCAGACCAAGGAACCTATTAAGAATGTTAGAGAGTGATTAACAGCTCTGGTATGATGCATACAGCTCATCATCTCATCACAAAATTTCCAATTCCTTATGCCATCTGCATTTCACAAGCTTATATGCCAAGATATCCAACGATATCAGCCTTTTCACAGCTATTTCCCAGGTCCACCTACTTCCCTCCTGCCTATAATGAAAAGTATATAGACTGCCCTTATGAGGAAGATTTACGTTTCTTACAGGAAAATTTCAGCAGCAAAGATGCTATGGATTGATACTGCTTCCTTTTGGGACTGCTTTACTGAAACTACACTTTGAAACATCCACAGGCACCTTAAGCAAATCACGTGTTACAAACATAATTGTAGTGGGTGTGAACTCCATCTGGATCGAGCACTGCAGACTCACATACCTCCCCTGAGCTTGCCTGGGCTCAGTCGCAAAGCTACTGCCACAATCCAATRTAAAGGGGTCATGCAGAATAAGATGCAGAATTTCAAGTGCACACACAGGCATCCTCCTAAAAATATATCACTGAAGAGTGCAGCTAAACGCAAATGTTACTATTTCTGTAATAGTGCTTTCCTTACTGGATTGGCTGGCGTGAGCTGATCATGGTCAAGTGACATTCTGGGTTTTTTTAACACTGCTTTTTGAAAATTATGGAGGACAAATACATAGGTTGAGATTTTCARAAGGACCTACAGAAGTTTGCCATTTCTCTTTTTTTTTCTTGCCTCTGAAAATCCCAGAAGCTGAGATTGAATACTGTCTTTTTTCTGATCATCTTTTACATTTGGATCATATCACTATTTTCTATGCCAGATAGTTTACAAATACCTTACCCAGCACTTACCATTTTTAAAGATTTGATATCAAGCACTCAAATCCACATAGCTCTCTATTCACTTTCCCAGTTTTTTATTTCAAATCATTGCAAAAGTTTATATTTTTAGAAATACTTTTTTGCTGACATCARATAACAATGATTTTCATGGTGAACCACAGACAGTATTTTAGTACTAATTTCTAGGCAGATGTGGGGCAAATTCTGGTCTCAGAYGCATAACACTGATCTGAGTCCTTCCTGTTTGACTAGAGTCAGACACATTAGCCAATATGAAGCCAGATATCTAAAGATCAAGGTCACCCAAAGAAGCTTTCAGAGACTGGTCAAAGAGTACTTCCCAAACCCTGCCTGTCACACAGTCTGTGTATCCTTGTTAATTTTTTTTACTTAAATAAAAGCTTGGAGGATTGTACCATGGAGAGCTATCTGTTTATCAGCTAATTTGATATTTGCATGCATTTTCTGGCTGACTACCTTTCTCTAGGAAAAGTAGCAGCTGAGGAATAGGAGCCGCAGCATGAGTATGAAAGAAACCTCTGTGCTGTTGTAAAGCTGTCACTCTGTTTCCCTTCTTGGGGGACCTGTCAGACAGGGAAAGTATGGGGACAGAGTCACTGKCTCCTGTTTCATTTCAGTTTCACTAGGGCTGGATCTCAAACCAGTGGTGAGAGAAACTAAAATAAAATTTTCGCTTCTCTGGTGGGGGTGATACTGCAGGATAAACAAAGAACAAATGCAGTTCTCACACACCCGTAGGAGAGCATTTTAAATATCGTTGTGATCACTTAACATCCCCTCCCCAAACCTAAACGAATGCTTAGAATAGACCAGCATCTGACAGAAAGCACCAGAGATTCAGTTTGTTTCTGTATTACCTGCCCACAGCCCTGAATTCAGGAGCCAATAGTGTGAACTCTGTGTGAAGAGACAGTTCGCATAAAAAAAAAAAAAAAAAAAAAAAAAAAAAGATGTAAGGGGAAAAGGAAAACGCAGAGATGCAGCCAGCTTGCAAGGAAAAGCAGATTTCTTTGCAGGTCCTCTGCTACCTGGAGCATGCTGCCTCTTTTGAGATTCAGCCATGACAGTCAGCCTGAAGCTAGATGAGAAACACATCTACTAAACACAGTGGGTCCCCTTGTGGTAGATGGTTTAGAGAGAGCTGAGCTACCTTTAAATTAGCTGTCCAGCATGCTGCTATCTGCCTGGCTGTGACAGCACAAGCCTAACCACCCAAACACTTACCCAGCTATGCAGGCACATGGTGCAGCCCACACGGCGTTCGCCTCTGCTCTGGCTACGTGCTTCGCCGTGCTGAGCCAGGCAGTTTAGCTATATCTGGTGGCACTATATCTGGACAGCAGTCGTGGGCTCTGCCCATGTGCCCCAGCCACAGCAGCGATCGCACGCACACACGCGGGATGACACTGCTGTCAGCCTTAACACGAGAGTACGAGACCGCAGTAAGAACAGGACCGGTGCTGAAACTTTTCCTTGAGAAAAAGGGCAAAATCGTGCTGATTAGCAAATTGTCCTAACAGAACTGAGTGAGACACTGTCAGAAGCTCCTCTTCTAAAATATATAAAGATGTCTTTTAGAGAGGGGCTGATATTCACACATCTTCAAACATCATTTTGAAAAAAAAATAGTTTGTTAATTTTCATCCTGCTCCCAGGTCCCCAGCAATGCTGAGAGCTCTGATATTTGACATGGGTTGAAACCACT
>NW_028186868.1:2300833-2306169 GCF_003343005.1 Rhea americana
GGGGGGGGGGGGTGAGGTGGCCAGAAATTCCCCAGAAATGTCTGTTCTTATGAGATTAAGACAGATACTAAACCCTTTATGACTCTGCATCGGAACTGCCCTAAAGTTCATTCCAAAGAAGGTTTACATGGTGTGATGTCAAAAGCATGTTCAACATAAGCCTCTCTGAGCTAGCTCAACCCTAATCKGCACCTATAGCATGTCTACCCTTAGAAAAAAGTAGCAGATAAAAATACATAAATGAACCAATACAATCATCAGTAGGGCAGAGGTATAAAACAAGCCTCCACCCCTACTGCTTCTATAAGCATGCCTGTTCTTTCTTACCAGCAAATGTAGCCACAAGTGACTGAGCTGCCGAGAGCTGGTAGGTTCAACGCTTCTTTTTTGTACCTCAACCTATACTCCATTCATCCTCTTCCTCATATGTGCTGATAATACACCAACTGTGAGACATGCAACAACTGTTGAGTTGTCTAATTGCTCCCCCCAGGGGCGAGGACAGAGCTCCACCTTTAGACACTTGCCTCCATCTCTGTTGCATTGCAAAAGCACCCATTGCCACAACAGCATGGAGCTAGGTAAAAGTGTTTCACCTTAACTCCAGCTTAAATTTGCATATTTTCTTCTGCTGAAAATAACATCAGCACAGAGTCCAAAGGCTTAGTTTTAGCTGCCTTTCTGCCACCAATATCTTTAAGAATATGCGAAAAACAATTCACCATCTCTACTCTGGGCTGCATCTTCATGGTTGCTTGGACTGAATTGAAGTGCAAGCTGCCATGGGAAGAGGCATCCACTGGCCATGCTTATGCTGCACTTGCTAATGTGTCTATACATGATGAGCTGGCTCAGGGAACCAAGCACATTGAAAACAAATCTTATTTTTAATTGCTCAGGTAGGTTTTCAGTCAGATCTATCTTCTAATCCAGTTCACCATTCACAGTGGAGATATATAAACATGGAGAAAAAGTGGAGCTGAGAAAGGTGGTGGAAGAGGTAGAGGAGCTGAGCCGAGCAAACGTTTTTCATCTCTAGGTCTCCAGCTGACTGTTAGAGTAAGTACTCAACATTATCCCTGCTTTCCAGTTGAAGAAAGAGGTTGGGGTTTCATGGTTGGTTTAAGTGGATGCATGTGCAGGCTGTCACTGCACGCATTATGTTGACATAAAGAGGCAATGGCATTTACTAGCTTTATTTTGTGAATGGTGCTCTCAGCAAGGAAGTTTTTCATCTTGCCCTCCAGTTTACCTCCTTCTAGCTGCTCTGATTCATTAATCCTGTGCAAGCCCTCTCCTGGCACGTCAATCTTCAGGCACTTGTAGCCCATAGTGGTTATGGGGATCCACGCTGGTCGCTGCTGCCCCTCTCCTTTTCAGGCTTCAGGATTGTCACAGGCAGTTTGTAGAAGAGGATGCAACTAGTAGCACAGCTGGGCCAGGATACTGCAGTGCTGCCAGCACACAGCTGCTTAGGTGGGCACAGGATGTTGAGGAGCGAAAGTGCATGGTAGTTCCTGCTCCAGGCAGCTTCCCTTTCGTGCTGTTATAGATGGCTTGGTGAAGGTCAGAGCTGTACTGGGGGTAATAACTGCGTGACAGAAGAGCCAAGGGGAAGAAGGGGAGAACGGCATTTTTGGCTGGTATCTTCATCCTGTGAATAGGCTACGTGGGGGACCTTAGCCTCCTCCTATGCTGCTCTCCAAGTAAGGTGGCCTTGAGGAGCACCCTGGGAGGATGTCAGACTACACRTGAACCCCAAATTCCTGGGCATGGGCAGCACCACACATAGGTTTGGCTGATGGCCCCCCTTACCCCCAGCACCTTCATCCCACCTCACCACATGTGCAATCTGCAGTCCCCCTTGGTGCTTCATCCCAGGAGGATGTGCAGCAGTGGCACCCCATGCCCAGGCCAGCCCCTCTGCGGGCCCCAGCACCCGCGGGCTCCCTGAGGCMCAGCCGTAGCGGACCAGCTGTGGGAGTGGTGGGCGAGCGAGGGCCCCCGGGTGCCCCAGCCCCGCATCACGAGCAGAGGGGCTCCAGGGGGCGGCGGCCCCGCGCTGTCGGGGAGCCGGCACAGGCT
Organism: Rhea americana; assembly: GCF_003343005.1. NCBI lineage: Eukaryota > Metazoa > Chordata > Aves > Rheiformes > Rheidae > Rhea > Rhea americana. The sequence goes on from NW_028186868.1 coordinate 2,302,919, forward strand.
GCGGGGCCGGGAGAGCCCAGCCTCCGCCGTCTCCCCCTAGCCTGGGGGTGACGTCATGGTGGGGGAGGGGCGGGGGGAGGGCACCGCTTTCCCCCCTCCTCTGCAGCGCGGGGGCCGGGCCAGCCCCGACGGGGCGGCCCGGGGGCGGGAGGGGGATTTCTGCGGTGCTATCCCCACCCTCGGGGGGCGGCTCCCGTGTGTGTGTGCGCGCGTGTGCGCGCGCGCGTGTGTGCGCGCGTGTGTGCGCGCTCCTGCCCGCCGCCCCGAGGGGACGGTCCCGGCTGCGGGGCAGGTCGGGGGGGACCCCGTGGCGGCGCGGAGGTTTCACGGCCATTAGCGGGGCCGGTGGGGCACAGGGAAAGCGGGAGCTGGATGAATGCAGGCTGCGATGCCTATAAATGGCGTTTCTCTTCCAAGGTGCATTAAAAAAAAAAAAAAAAAAAAAAAAAAACAGTCAGTGTCATCCCCCCACGTCAGGGCTAGTCGTGGGCGTGAGGCTGTACTTCCTCCGCCCCCTCCTAATGGAGTGAACCATTCCCAGCTATCCCTCCTCTCCCTCTCTCTATTTCTCCCTCTTTCTCTCCTTCTTCTCTGTCTCCCCCCTTGTCTGCAAAGTCCTCCGCTGCTCGGAACTTGTTGGCAATGCCTATTTTTCAGCTTTCCCCCACGTTCTCCAAAGTAACTATTTAAAGATCTGCAGCCGCAAATGGTTTTACTAAATGTAGGATGGGACTTAAGTTGAACGGCAGATATATTTCTCTGATCCTTGCTGTACAGATAGGTAAGTGGACTGCCAAATTATGTATCAAGTTTTATGCACCAAACCCCAATTGATGCATGCAGAAAGGGAATGTCTAAATAACCTCAAATTACTGCCGTGATTTGTGGCGATGGGGCTGAGGAATGTACTCTCGCTCGCTGGCTCTCTGCTCTGTGCGCTCTCTGCTCGCTCTCTGCTTTTTTTTTTTTTTTTTTTTTTTTTTTTTTCCTTTTTGCTGTCATTTTCGTGATTTTTCAAGATGCCAATTCAGGCGGTTCTGAAAGAAAGAGAAATAATTCCTTATTCCTCTTGAATCACTTTTGTTATTCGTTTTCCTAAACTAATGCATGCTTATTCACAGTTCCATTTTCCCTTCTTCCTCTTTTCCCTTTCTCCCTGTTCTCTCTATTCCGTCCCCATGAATGATTGAATTTGTATTTGGTTTTTTGGATATACAGTGCATCCCATACCAGTGACAATTTAGGGACTCCAGTGCTAAGAAATCCCCTCCTCCCGCGGCCCCGAGGGACAGAGACATACTAACTGGCACAAAATGGCTAGTGAGAGATCTAGTGGAAAGTTTTTTTTGCAGAAGATCAGGGACAAGCGAAGGGTTCTGTTTAGTAACTTGGAGGTTCTCCTTTTTGCCGAGCAGCAGCCTAAAAGCAAACAAAACCCCAGCACAAACTAAAAAAAAAAAAAAAAGGAGCCCGAATGCGGAGATTGAGCAAATAAAAACCAAAAAGAATCGCGAAATCCCACTGCCTGATCGTTAATTTTGTGCAAAGAGAATCACTGTCAAAAACGTCCAAATTTGTCTATATATGTTCCAAAATGCCTAAATATGTTAAGTTACTTAAAATAGTGCAGGTTTCCCTCCACTCTGTTATGTGTTTTTGTGTGTTCGTTGCTGTTTCTGTTCAATGTCTATTTTTTTTCTAGTTCTTTTTATTGGCTTGCTCTTACGCTCGTTTTATTCAACATTTCTTGCTGAAGTATTTTTTTTTTTTTTGAGTTATAGATATTAAGCAGTCTCCAAGTTAATGACCACCTTGGTCCTGTGCAGGCAAATTTTAAAGATCACATATTGCATATATTCTTGATCATGATCCAAAACTGGGGTTCGATGAAAGGGCAATTAAAGCACGTCTTTTATTATCCAAATTGGCAGGTGTGAAGAGACCCTTGAAAATATTTTCCTGCAAAGGAATTCTGCTACAAAAAAAAAAATGCTCAGCATTGCTATTTAGAGATCCTTTCGCTGGGTCGCCCTCTTCGCCAGACAATCTCTGCAGCGTTTTGTGGGTACCAAAGGAAAAAAAAAGAGAGAGAGAGAGAGGAGGGAGGGAGAACAAGAAAGAGAGGAAGGAAGGAGGCAAAATGCTTTGAACAATCCCTCATCAGTAAAAGAAAAAAAAATACGAAATATTACGATGAAATATTGACCTCTGGAAAACGTGGATATACGATGCAAACCCCTCTATTCATATTATCATTCCATTTTAAATGATGCTGAACTCTTCGGAAGGCCATTTTTTGTGCTGTCAAAGAAAGGAAGAGGAAGGCATTATTTGGATGTTATCCTTAATTTTAGCCCTTGCATTTTTGTTTGTTTGTTCATTTGGAGGAGGAGGATATTACCTCATTCGTGTTTATTTGATTCGACCGAGGGAGGATTTTATTCATGGTGAAATTTCAAAGGCAGCTAGAGTCGCTGGGAATCGCCGTCCCCAGGCTGGTGTGAGCATGAGCAGTCATTTGGAAAGTTACCCCCAAATATTGCTGCCCACCGCGGAGATGGTGACGGTGCGGTCGCTTTGCGGTGCCCCAAGAGAGGACGGATTTTAAGCTTTCGGAGGGCTTCACTTTTCTCTGCTCCTCCTTCAGTATTTCGGGTAAACTTCCCCCCACCACCACCACTTCCGAAGTCAGCTGCCCCTTCTGGTTGTCGGTGCGGGTTTTGCAAAGGGGCTGCGTTTGCCCCGGCCCCAGTAGCGGCTCGTGTGAAATGGGTGTTCGGCTTGTTCCCAAAATGTGTTTGTTTGCTCCTCTGCACCGGTACCGCGGCTTTAATATATTCATATGTATACACACATATATATRTATTTGGGCAGTGAGGATTGGGAGCTTTCCGAAATCAGTGACATTTTGGAAGGTGACACAGGGGAGGGAGCTGGTGGTGAGCCTAAGTGGAAGGTGATCGGAGAGAGGACGTGGGGACCAGGCGTAGTTAAAGGGCATGCAAACTTAGAGGACAGAAGCCGGTTTCAGGAAGGGACAAGCTCAGCTAGGGATGGCTCCTGCGGTCCTTCTGCAYTGCAAATTGCTGCTCGTTTTTATATTTGAAGGGAGAGGCGGCGGGGAGGGCGGGAGGAGGAAGGACAGAAGCACGGCAAGGCACAAGCGACCTGGTTCAAGAGAAATCCCGTTCTCGTTTAAGCGGGCAAGACCCTCGTCTCTCCGCTTTTTTTTTTTTTTTTTTTTTTTTTTT
>NW_028186868.1:2306279-2307516 GCF_003343005.1 Rhea americana
GCAGTGGTCTACTGAGAACCTGGCTGTCCGTATCTTGCGTGCATCTTGCCACCAACACAGACAACCAGTGTCTTTTTTTTTCTTTTTTCCCCAGGGTTTGGGGGTGGCCTTGGAGAGGGTATCCTGCGGCGAGGGAGCGGGGCGGGCACCCAGGGTCAGGCCGCCCCGCAGGGAGGAGGGGGATGCTCGGACCCCCGGTGATCCCAAATGTGGCCCTCTAGCACTTTTCCGACCCGGGACCCGGACAGAGCTCCGCTTCGGATCTCATGTTTTCAACGCAGCTCGTAGCATTTTGGAGAGGAATTCGTAATACTTCTCCTCCCCTTTTCCCTTTTAGCTGCCTGAATGGGATCTCGCTGATTTTATAGGACATGGTTTCACCCTCGGGATGGTCCTCAATTCTTCTCTATTTATTTGTCTGGGGTTTTTTTGCTATCGTAGCCAATGTCTGTAGCCTGCTGGGGTTTTGATGTGACGGCTGGTGCTGGTGCGTGTGTAGAGGGGAGTGGCCAGTAAGTCATGTTTGCGATGAATTAAATGGAAAGAGGGGGATCTGGGCTGAAACAGCGTCTTTTGGAGTCAGCCATTTACCCCGGGAATGGTGCCCGACCCCACAATCCACCCGGCGCTGTGGGCGGATGGGGGCACCGTGGGGGAGGAGGGCAGCCCCCTCCCCGACAGCCGCAGGGACCGCTGGGGTCAAGCCCGGCATCAGTGACCCCCACCCCTAATTCCCTGTCCCCTGCAGCGGGGCCGTTAGGGCGGGTGTGTGGGTGTGTGTGTCGGGGGAGGGAGTTGCTGAGTGGATGGCTGTATTTCCGTGCATGCATACCCTGGAAGAGTTCAGGGGGCCGGGGGGCCTCGTGGGCGGCCACAGCAGGGGGGGCACAGCCGGCCCCACGGCGCGGCCCCCCTCTCCCCCACTCCCTTCACCCTGCAGCAGCCGTCTCACGCACGCCGTCCTCTCTCCACTGCCCCCCGGCATTTGCGGGTTTTTGTTGTTGTTKTTATTATTATTGTTGTTAATCGAGCKCCGTTTCCTAGCACAGTCCCGCAGGGTACCAGAGGCAGCAGGTTTGAAAGGGGCCCGATTCACTCCTTTGCTCTGTCCTTGCCACCTTCCTCGTCCCTTCCCACCCCGCTGCCCCCAGCCGAAGAAGCCGTGCGGTGCTACCTGCTTGCGTGGCTTTGGGAGATGCTGCTTTGCTTTTCTATATCGCGCCTTTTTTGTAGTGTT
>NW_028186868.1:2307746-2309516 GCF_003343005.1 Rhea americana
AAAAAAAAAAAAAAAAAAAAAAAAAAAGTCTTTAATCCAGGGGAACAGAAAACCGTAGGGAGGAGGAAAAAACAAACAAACAAACAAAAAAAGCATAGGGCCCCACCGCCCCCGACATCGCGGCGGCGGCGGCGGCGCTGACCTGTGCCCTGTGCCCTGCCCCGCAGCGCACCTGGTGCAGGTGGTGAGAGCGGCGGGGCGGTGCGATGCGGTCTTTAGGGGCTTCTCGGACTGTTTGCTGCGGCTGGGCGATAACATGGCCAACTACCCGCAGGACCTGGACGACAAGAGAAATCTCCAAACGATCTGCGCGTAGGTCTTGCCTTTTTCCTTCTTGGGGTGGGGGAGTGTGTGTGGGGGAGGTGGTCACCACCCGGGGCCGGGAGGGAGCAAGGTGGGTGACGGCGGTGGGCAGGGAAGGAAAGTAAATAACGCAGGGTTTGCTGCTTAGGGGCTGGTTTCTCTGCTCCGAGCTCCCTCCAAACGCCCTGCTATGGGGAAAGGCCAAATCCGGGCAACAGTGAAGTCTAGAGGGAGTTTTTCAGTGCCTTTTTTTTCTTTTCCCCTCTGTGAATTCCCTCTTCTCTCTCTCTCTCTCTCTCTCTCTCTCTCTCTCTAGCTCTCCCTTTTCAGTCCTTCCCCTCTCCTTCTTTGCACCTGGGATCTCGGTAGCGGCTGCTTGGGGGTTGTTACTACTCTTATTGCGGCTGTTTCGTCCCATGTTGCTGGGGATGCTCGGGGGGTGGAGATCAGACCGGGGGGCGCCCCGTCCTGCGGGACACCGCAGGGCTGTCCCGGGCCGGGCGGGCCGGCTCACCCCGTCCGGGACCTCCTCGAGGCTCSAGAGCCCGTTCCCTGGAAAACAAACTTACACTGAAAAGAAAGGAATCGCGGCCGCAGTAGTGATCGTCCGGCGGCGCAGGGACGCCCAGCCGATGTCTATATACTCAGCGCCACCTCACTCCACCCCCATCTCCCCAAATGTCCCTCGGCCGGGGCCGCCCTTTCCGTACGGATCCCCGCTTCCTGGCCCCGGGAAAGCCCTTTTCGCCAGACTTTCGCCCAGCAAACGTTGCAGTAAAGCCATGGCTCCGCTCCTGGCAGCAGAGGAGGACGGGGAAAGAGGACAACAAGAAAAATTAACAAATGAAATTAAATGAAACGAAATGAAATATAATAAAATGAAATAAAATTAAATTTTAAAAAGACGAAGAATTCGCCTTGCAAAATCGGCAGCTGGTCCCCCTCTTCAATTCCTCTGAGAAACTGGAGGACCTTGGGGCTGCTGGATGAGCCCTAAATTTGAGGTGATTTTCTTTTCCCCAGAACTCGGGGCTGCTGTTTTCACTGCTGGAGGGAAAGCTGGGGCAGCCGTCGGCAGAGACGGGGAACCGCCAGCTTCGGCCTCCGCCGGCCCCGCGTCGGGGTCTCCTTTGGGCACAAGCAGGCAGAAACAGGCATTTTCGTTCCGTTCCAAAGAAATCCGTCTGAACATGGTTGTCTCCCTTTCTCCCGTTTGCTGTTTTCCACCACAAACTCACCTCGCCGAAAGAGGAAAAAAGAATAGAGTCATATTTAGAAACGAGATAAGGTCATTCGACATGAACATGTTTGAAATAGTTTTTCTATTTTTGCTCCGTCAAAGACAGAAAACAAAACGTGTGAAATGGAACGAGATGGAAAGGAAAGGAAAGGAAAGGAAAGGAAAGGAAAGGAAAGGAAAGGAAAGGAAAGGAAAGGAAAGGAAAGGAAAGGAAAGGAAAGGAAAGG
>NW_028186868.1:2309766-2312681 GCF_003343005.1 Rhea americana
AGGAAAGGAGAGACTGGAACTCTTCTCTGTTCTCTTCCTTCCTAGAGATTTCTGAGCCAAAAGCGTCTTTTGCAGCTCCTACTAAGGCTAGCTCCTCACTTTAAATGCTAGACTGAGGTTTACTTCGTGTTCTGCAGGAGGAACAAATGAGGAATAAATAAACATGCAGGGACTATGAAGTCCCAACGTGATAACCTTTGGCCCTGGCATGCTGGACCAGAGGTGGTCCCGAGGTCTAGAAAGCACCTCTTTTCCAAGCAAGACCTTTTTGCTGCCCACTGCCCATGGCCCTGGTTGCCTTCACCCGCTGCTGGGATGTATATTGAAAGAAGATGGGGGAAGATTTAATTTTCCTTTGGGAGATGCAGTTACAGCAGAAATATTGCAGGAGAGGCACACTCTCAGACTCCTGGCTTCTCAGTATCTCATTATTTATTACAAATGTAGCAAACATTAGAGTCTACAACCATCTTAGAGTGCTCACAAATTAGAGGCCGTAGCAATACTTAAAAAAACAGAGAGAGAAAGAAAGATAAAGAAAAGAAAGAAAAGGAAAAGAAGGGGGGAAGAGAAAAACAGGAAAAAGAAAATCAAGATCCAAATTCGCAAGCTCCTGTCGGGCAGATAGGGGGTGGGGGTATGGATGGGGAGAGGGCAGATCCCTAACCCCAGAGCCCGGGATGATTTTAGATAGCCCAGATTAGGAAATGTCTTTCTGTCCCGTCCCATTACGAAGGGCAGCGAGATAGGTCCTGCCCCGGTTTCAACTCCTTGTCAGAGCCACGTTAGGAGGAGAATAAAAAAAAAAAAAAAATGAGTGGAAAGAAATGGAAATTATTCTGGGGAAGGATCGCTGCCCCAGATCCGCAGCAATGGGCCGATGCACCAGGAGGGCCCAGGCGAGAAGCTGTTCTTTCCTTTTCCTCCTCCTCTTCCTCGCCACCTGCTCCTCTCCTCCTGCCCCTGCGGGCCAGGCCCGGCCCTGCCACGGGGCTCCGCCGGCGGTTTTRCTAATGACACTGGCACCCCCGCGGTGTCACTTCCCCAGAGAAAAGGGATTTTTGCAGCAGCCCGCCTACTCGGGGCTGGTTCCGGAGGTGGGGTTGGAGCCGGGAGCCCCCCGGCACCACAGGCAGCGGTAGCCCCGCTAGGAGCGGGCGGGGGGTGTGCAGTAGGGCAAAGCGTGGGGTGGGCTGTGGGGCAGCCGGGAGAAGGCAGGGGGTCGAGACTCCTAGGAGGTGTCGGGGCGGCAGTGGTGGTGGTGCTGGTGGTGGGATTGGTTTTTGCGCCGAGGGGGGCGCTGGCTCATCCCTGCCGGCCGCCAGCCCCCTCGGAAGGGGCCGAGCCCCGCCGGGGCGGCCGGCCGCGCTGGACGGGGTAGTCGGGGTGGCGGCAGCCCTGCTGGGAGGGTGCGTGGGTGCCTATTTTGACGCCAGGTGCTCTCCCCTCTTGCAGGTACTGGGATGATTTCCATGCCTGCACCCTCACAGCTCTCACCGATTGCCAGGAAGGAGCGACAGACCTTTGGGAGAAATTGAGACGGGAGTCCAAAAACCTCGATTTCCAAGGCAGCTTATTTGAACTGTGTGGAGGCAGCAGCGGCTCGGCATCGTCTCTCCTCCCACCGGCTTTGCCCGTGCTCCTGGCGGCTCTGTGGGCCGCGCTAGTGACCTGGCTGCCTTTCTAGGGGGGCGAGCACACTCACACCCACACCCTCTCCATGTGCCGGATCTATAGAGRAAGTGTCCATCCGTTGCTTTGGGGACGTTGTGCTTATCTGTGGTTGATGATGATGGTGGTGGCTGATGGTGAAACACCCATGTAGGACTGTGGAAGCGTTCTCCTTTTTCTTTCCTTTTTTTTCCTTTTTTTTGTATGTGTGTTTTATTTGCCAAATGTTACCAAACAGGCAGCGGCGCGCAGCCCAAATCGGACCTCAGCTTTACTATCGCTTCAAGTCAAAAATAGAAAAAATAGAAGTAACAACTCGAGCCCTCGTTGTGCAAAAGAAATCTCAGGAACGGCTCTGAGCCACCTAATGTTAACGATGTAATCGGCCAGGATAAATCCTGGCAGGCCACGGGCTCCTCTAAAAATATGGCAGTMTGTGAGGTGAGAACAAAAAAGCAGACAAAAACCGCACTGGCGATGAATCCAAGATAGATGTCCACGTGTGAAGCATATGGTGAATAATTCACAATCTCTCATCTTTCCTCCACAGTCGCTTGTTTTTGGTCATTCCACTGCAAAAAAATAATAAAAACAAAAGAGTCTTTTTTCCTCGAGGAAAAAAAGAACGAGAGCGGGAGAGGGAAAGAAATTGGGAAACGAACGGTTAAAAAAGGAAGGAAGGAAGGAAGGAAGGGAAGAACAAATGAAAGATACGTGTCTAAATGCCTGAAGAAGCGAAGGAATGCTGCTAACAGATCTGTGAGAGTTTACCTTTACTTGCTGTTCGAAGGCATCTTTCCGAATTCACTGCCTTTAATTTTTTCCTCCTCTTTGTTTTAGATGTTACACATGCCAGTAAATCACCTGAATATCCAACAGTAGAGATCACAAAAGGGGAGCTTAAATGTAAACCTAAAAAAACCCAACAGCGTAATGATTTTGAAAAAAAGAGCCTTGATTTTAAAAGAGAAAAATGTAATTTAAAAAAAAATTTATTATAAAGTCAATTCAGCAAAAAAAAACAAACAAAAAAACAAAAAAAGATTTGCTACAAAGTATAGACAGAAGTATAAAATAAAAACTATTGTTTGAAATGAGGGTGTCGTTATTTTTATGTAATATGCCTAGAGTATCTTGAAAAGTATCGGGCAAGGAGGGTTAAATCCAGAATTGATTCCTTGATGAATGTTGCGATTTCAGTTCCAACATCGGCAGGGCTGCTGAAATGGTTAGTCTGAGCCTTT
>NW_028186868.1:2312903-2406453 GCF_003343005.1 Rhea americana
CTGCGCGCCCGCGGGCCGAGAGGCAGCAACCACCATTAAGCAGGAGGCTGCGGCGATGGAGCCGGGGCGCAGAGGAGCCTTTTCATAATTAATAAGGCAGCTCAGGCGAGGGAGCAAGGGGAAGGGGGGGGACGGGGTATTGATTTCGCAGCAAAAGCTGCTCTAACCTCGGCTATTTATAGGCACCTGATGCCTTTATAAAGAAATACACATCAAAGAGTAAACATGTCCTTTTTACCTACGAGGCGAGAGCTCAGCTGGCGACTGTGGATGGGTGATGGGAAAGTATGGGCTGAGAATCGGTTTTAGCAATTTATTCTGGCGGGGAGCCGTTGCTTAAGCTATGTTCCCATTTTGCCAGTGTGTAGGGTGGTGGGTCTCTCTCTGTCCTTCACCCCTCTCTCTTCTCCCCTTCTTTCTCAAGGTCCACAATGTAATGTGTAAGCAATAGCAAATGTAACACTTCATAAATCAAACAGTGGGTCGCAAGCCAATCTGCATTTCCCAAACGGATTGAATCCCAGCAACAAATGCGCTCAGGAACTGGAGCCAGGCGCCCTTACCACTGGAAGCAATGTTGATTTTTTAATGATAAAATACATTATGTGTGTGTTGGGATGGAGGGGGGATTTTGTAGAGCTCAGCCTCGCTTTGGTAGACCCGACTCTGCTTGCATTTCGTTTTTCCTTGCCCTCCCTCTAGATTTAATCCCCAACACCAAAGAAAAAGGAAAACCCTGGAGAGTAGAGCTTTGTATAAATGGTTTGGGTTATTTTCCCTCCCCACAGAGGCTCGAGACCTAAATTGATTTTTCTCTGCACATCTCTGTATTCATGAGGTCAGGCGTTGCTGTTATGATTTCCTCTACCGCGAAGGGGAGAGGGGAGAGATAYGCGAGCCGGACGCAGCTGACCGCCCGTGTTAGGATGCAAGAGGCATCGCAGTGTGGTGTCTCCGGGGCTAAAATTCCTTCCCTCCTCGGTCGGGCTTGGGGGGGACGATGGCAGGCAGCCCATTCCCGTGCAGCCGGGCGCGGGTACCTGTCCCGCCGGCTGCGGGCATCCCCCGGCGCCGCGGGGGAAMGCAGCCGGGCGGGCTCTTCCCGGGAGGCGAGAGCACGGTGCCTGGCTGTCTGTAAGGTGGAAGGGGAGGGAGCCCCAGCTTTTTCTCACCCTGCCAAAGAAATCTTGAAAGTCGGTGATAAGGGGGGCGATTTCCAGCTCATTAGTGGATTCAAGCTATCTTCGAATTAGGATGAATTACTAATGGGTAATGTCTCTGTAATCAGCAAATGCCTCAATTAGCTCTCCGTTGAGGCGAATGATAAAGCGGCGGCAGGACGGGGAAAGAGCGGAGCGGGCCCGGCCGCGGCCGGCGGAGGCAGGCAGCGCCGGTGCCGGCGGGGGACCGTRCCCCGGCCTCCCTCCTTCCCCGGCCTCCTGCCGGCCCCGCGGGCTGCGCTGGGGGCAGCGGCCACCTCCCCGCAGCGACAGCATTTGGGTTCAATCGAGGCTAAGAAACCTCCAGGGAAATCTCGCCTGTCGGGCTCGTTGCAAGCACCGCAGCAGGCAGCTGMGCCTGCCTAATTGATGGGCGCCGGTCCCCAGGGCGCAGCCCGGCGCTAGGGCATCTCAGGCGAGCCGAGGCACCGGGATGCATATGGTATTCAAAAATTCACACTGCAGCCCCGGGTTTTGATGTACAGGCGAGCCCGGCGGGCGTGAAAGTGTACCTGTCTTCCCTACCCGTGCCCAGCCGGCCTGGCCCCGCTCCAGCTGCAAACACCCCCACGGAGGACAGCAACCCCGCTGCCATCAGGGCTCGCACCCGGGCCCCCGGGCCTGCTCCGTGCCCCCGCACCCGGCAGCAGCCTGGGCAGGGGCAGCCTGGACCACCCGGTGGGCTGAGGATATTTCTTGCCAGCGTCCACCATTAGCTGCCTTCGCCGTGTCCAGCCGTTGGTCTGCACCTTCAAACGGAGACCTGGAGAGTTTCCCCACAGGGAGCTCAGTATTTTCTCCGGAGAAAACGAATAAACAAGCAACACCCCCCCACACACACACCCCGCTTCCCTCTGTTCACTATGTAAGACCCTCTCAATGCACAAAGTGTCGTTATGCTCCTTTCTGCCCCTTTCAGATGCTGTTTCTTAACCCTGAGCGCAGTGGTCTATTTTTTTTTAACCCAAGAATGATTGCTCTGACTTGCCTTGTTTCATGGCCAAGGAAACACCAGCTGTCCCCAAGGCAGGAGAAGAGGACCAAGCACATTTGGTTTGCTTCCCTTCGCCTAGTGCCTGTCACACTTGCAAGCAATGGCAGGAGAGAGCAGCAGGGGTGGCTGGGGGTGTCTCTTGCCGTGCGGGTCTCGCTGCCCTATCCGGCACGCCGCCTGGCAAAAGCTGGAGAGGTTCAAGTCTCCCTTAGGTCCTGGCCAAACACAGGGCAGTGAACCAGAGAGGGGGGAGAAGGCAACATTTAAACGTTTACATAAGCAAAACAGCTACCCACTTAAAAAAAGACTCAAACCAAAAAAACACACACAAGGAAAAAAAATCCTACCCAAAATGCAGATTAGCAACAACAACAACAAAAACCCACAGCCGAAACAAAAGACAACCTGGTGTCTTTCTAGCTGGCTGGATAATCAGTGAGGGCTGCAGCCGTTCGGCTCTGCTCACCCTAATTCTCATGCCCAGCTCAGACCGAGCAGYCGCAGCCCCGCGGTTCCCTGAGGGCTGCAGAAGGCTGTCTCCTTCCCCGTGAATGCTGGCTGAACCCGTGTTTGGCAATCGGCTGCTCTCTGCCAGCTTCCACCTTTTAACAGTCCCGCTCAGCTCTGGAAGAGGGGGCCATGTCTTGCTCCCCACTTAGACTGGCCTCTGAAGAGTTGACACCGAGCCAGCGCTGGGCTGAGGTGGTGGTGGTGTGGTGGTGGTGGTAGCAGCATTTTTTTTGCGGGGGGGGGGCTCTAAAGGAAAAAGAGAATGTCCCTTTACCATCTGCTCCTGTTAAAAGACCGTGAAAGTGAGCTGGACTGGGTCTCTGCTTGGGAGGAAAAAAAAATGCAGGAGGATAAGCAAACCAAGGAAAAGCTGCCCAGATGGTAACAAGGGCAAACATATTGGTTCTTATGGCGCGAGCGTGGAGGGATGGTATAAAAGTAGAGCAGTATACACAATACTCTTCTTGCGGGACTTTACACAGGCTACATCTATGTCCCAGAAGAAGAAGTAAAGCTCTGTTGGCCCCTGATTGGTTTGCACAGGCTAGGGACGAATGTACTGGTCACTCTCCCAGTCCCCTTCCCTTCCAGGGTTCCTGCCCGGTGAAATCCAGTGAGGGCTGTGAAGGGCTGACAACCCAAGGAAACAGAGGCCAATTCAGACTTCCTATCCATTATAAGTTTCACTGATAATTAGTTCTATTAGATGTATTACAGCAGCACCTGAGGGTCCCAATCAGAGGAAAATGAGCTTGTTAAATCCAGGGAGCCAGATTCTTCCCTGTGTTACTCCTGCTTGATGCTAAGGTGGTGCCCACTGGGTGGGCAGCAGGAATAGTGAGACGAGGAGTAGCCTTGGCTTTCTAGGTACGCATTCCTTCTTCCCCCTCCCTCCTCCTCCTCCAGCTTTCTTCTTCCCTCCTGCCTTAGTTGCAGATCCTGCTTACAGGCAGCTGGAGAGCGAGGCGTATGTAGGAGGTGGCTAGCAGGACTAGCTTGAGGAGGTGGCAAATCAGTTTAATCTTCAGAGGCAGCTTATTCCTTGTCGTGGGGCAAAGGAGTGTTTTTTATGGGGCAAAATGACGGGAACTGCAGAGGAATCTTTGTTACAAAACCAGAAGCAATTTTAGCTGGCCAAAAGAGTTGCTTTAGGCTACCAGCAGCTTATGATGAATGGTACTATTGGCGAATCTGCTTGCAGCTAGCTGCTGTGTCTCCTGAAGGACAGTTTCAACCCAAAGCTCATTACAGCAGCAGTAAAACAAGGGGTCTTGGTTTGCTTTAGGCCAAGGACCTTCTGCTGCCCAGGGAGAAGAAAAGCAGGAGGTGGTGTGGGAGAGATGCTGCACTTTCACTGGTGAGATATTGGCTGTTACTTTCTCCTCAAAAGTGGTGGGTCTGTGTTAGAAGACCTTACATAAAGCACCATAATCCCAAGCTAAGAGTTTGCTAATGGTGGTCTGTGCAGTGGTAAGTTTTGCCTTTCGGGAGATTCTTCAGAAATGAGTTTGAATGATTCAGGTGATCGGAAGCTCAGCCTGCTGTCTCTGCCCTACCTTTTAGTTTTTATTGGTGCCTTTATTTTAATTTTATCTTTTAAACTGATACAAAGGAAAAAAGGAAACAGCCTGCTGAAGATGTTGAGATGAGACTATTAGTTCACATGAGTGCTGGTATCCGTCAGCAGAAATCCATGCCCACAGGTACTGGGATTTTCATCAGTCAGAGAAGCTGCATTGCTGCAGGAGACAAACGACTACTCTTGACCTTCTTTACACAGCCTTCTCTGGGAAAAGTACACTCTGAAGTCAATATGCATTTTGCCTAGGTAAGGATTTTGGATGCTCAGTTTTGTCTTGGATAGAGATGCCATACAAATATGAACTTCAGGTTTATGCCACTAAAATATAAAGTGTCTATGTGTAGGTCATACTTAGCACTTCCAGAGTTCTTGTCCAAATTACTGGTTGATTAGGCACTATGAAAATATTCCTAAATTCTCTCAAGCCTCAAGGATCACATCTTTGTTCTGCAGGGCACTTTTTCTGCTATGAAGCAGCAGATTCAAGAGTGGATGGCCAGTGCATCTTGTAGTATCACTTTAATACCATCAATTTTTATAGTACTTTGGAAACCACTGGGTATTCCAATTGATGCTCTCCAAGGCAGGAAATGACAAAGAGAAAGAGAAAGTGGAAAAAATACAATAACATTGGCAGGAATTCTTTTAATCAGAATTAGCTCTCTTTGAACCACCTCTTCGCTGCAGACACTCTCAGTCAGCTTTTCTCCAGGACCAGCTAGGTACAAAGTTCTAACTCTGCCAAATGCACTTCTTAAAGAGGCCCTGTCAAAACATGTTTCCAGAATGGCAGCTCTATTTGTCAGAACTATTAATAGTAGTACCTAAAGTAAGAGAAGTTTTACAGTAAATTGATAGTTTGGTATTTATGCTCCTTTCTGCATTTTATTCTGACTGGGCAATGAAAGTGGTCTGATCCATTCCAGTGCTCCTTTGGGTCATTTTCAATTTGCCAGTGCTTTGGCACAAGCTATCCAGTGCAAAGGAATGATTCCAGTAAAACCACTACCCCATTTCATTTCCCATATTCCAAGAAAATCCTAAATTATGTGGTCAGAAGAAAAATCCAGAACATATTTTGTTAATAGGAAGTGCTATACCACATTTGATACTGGAATGAAGGTATCCATTCCAGTATCCAAAATACCAGAAAATGTCTTACGCTTCGATTTTCACTGAGACGTATAGTCATCCTTTTCTCCTTTATTATACATATGTTGCAAGACTCAGTTTTATTCTACTGCCAAGGCATTTTATTTCTTCTCCCTCACCCTTACTTATACTACTAAATTGGAGTGGCGCTTTGAGATTTTTGGTGGGTGAAAAATGCTATGTGAGGAGGTAGGCATTATTAATTAGAATATTCTTATTTTATGTTTTAGCTTTCATCCCAAGAAAAACACCAAGATTGAAATGACAGCAACAAATAGTAGGTAAAGGATGCTTCTCTGTGGTTTCACAGACTACCTACGTAACAGAAAACCCTGCAATATTCAGCCTTGGGAGCACAAGAGCTATGGTACACAACTACCTCAGAAGAAGCTTCATTTTAAAGAATATTGTAGTATACCTACCTAGTTCTGATTCTCTGTCGGATTCATTCTAGGCTGCAAATTTCAGCCTGTGTCCTTGGCTAGTCTACCCAGGGCAAGGTGCAATACCTTTTCTTCTTGCAGAGATCTCAGTTCATCTTCAGACACTTCGTTTACTGGTGGCAAGCTCTCTATTTCACTGTCCATCAAAGATTCATTTCATTTCCTTCCCTCCCTTTTCTTTAGGTGTCAGTGATTTGGGCTCTCTCCATGTAAGTCAGAGATCTGGCATATCGATAATTAAAAGACGTAAGAGAAGAAAACACCAATACTTGACAGAACACACAAAGTTCTACTCCCCCCTTCTCCATTTTAGTGTCAGCTATGGTTAGTTAGGGTTTTTCCCCTAGCTAAGTGATTTCTGCTTTGCTTTGAACCTGTGTGAATAGCTTGTTCTTTATTTCTAGCATTAACAAGGAATTGTGAGGACTTTGTTCAGTCTCAATAGCTGGCCAGTCTTGAGGTGTCTGACTTTCTAGGAAAAGCCACAGCAGGAATAAGTGAAAGCTAACCTATGCACAAGCATAGCTTTTGCTGGACCTTGACTTATGCTCCGATTCATACTTCTGCTAAATGAATTGCCATTAGCAACTACAATATATACAAATGCAAAGAAAAATGAGCTGTATGCTTAGTCATTGAGTCGCACTTAAAAGTGATGAYGTATTATAAGCCAGCTTCATGAAATACAAACTACATTGATTCATGACGGTTCAGGTTTTGCCTACTTGTGTTAATCTTTGGTCTAGACTTCCCTGTCTCATCCTTTGTATGAACTAGATCACGCAACTGGAGGTACCTGCAGTCCCCGTAAAGTCAGGCACATTTCCACATGAGTACCAGAGTGAGAAGGAGCAGTAATTAGTTCTAAATTCACTGTACTGGGACTGCTGTTTTTGAGCTAACCCCCTGCTGCTCTGTAACTGGAAGCCTCAGACTCTTGAAAATGAGGAGAATATTTTGCTTATGCTCTTATTAATCAAGTAGCTCTGTGAGCTGCTGAATTTGTGAAATTTTATCTCCTGCTATGTTCAACGGTAATGATGGTCCACTATGTGGATTCTCTGGTGTCTAGTAATTTAGCTCTGTTTTCTTGAAGGAGGCACTCCAAGGATTTCTTTCTTCTACCTGCCTACTTCCACAGTGCTTGCAGGTACCTCATACCTTTCAGATTTCAACCTCCTGTCAAGTTTGACCAAAATTAGCTCACTGTTTCAAAAATTGTTTAGGAGGGACTGACTGGCATTTGCACAGACAATGTGATCCTGCAATCTTCCTTGCCTTGGGAAACCAGGCTACCAACCTAGCAATGGGAAAAGATGTGCCGTCCTGCTATCAAGAAGGATCTACACCCTGGGAGAAAGAGAGAAGGTTGGAAAGGAAAGTTAGGCTATTCTACYGGGAAAAATGACCGCCTAGTAGATGCAGAGCTCTGGTACACTCAAAGGGTTGTCATATGAAAGGCATGGTGGAGAAAATACTCTCCTGGAGATGATAAGATCTGCTGAAAATCAGTAASAGACTAGAAATCACTTGGATTCTTCTCACTTATGACCAGACACCTAAATAAGTATCTTTATACGATAAGAACTGTCTCTGGGTGGTGCCCATTTCTTTCTACTAACTGCATGGATATAACTAGTGCATACCCCATACCTACATGATAACTGAAGTGAGCTGGATCCTACTACAAAGGAGATGATCCTGTTATCACTCTCTCCTTCAGCTCAAGGTTTTTTTATAGTGCTATTGCAGGGTTTGCTACTGCCTGTACCATATTTGCATATTTAGAAAGGCTGCTGTGTAACTTAATACCCCATGATGCAGGCACGGCTTTTCTGGGGAATTCATAAGCACTTACCCTCAGTGCACTAAAAAAATTTCCTCTCCTTCTATCTCCTTTAAGTGAGGTTAAATGACTCCAGTACTCCTACTTTACAAACTGAAGAGCTTTCTTTTTTATTTGAGATGTGTGATGCTCTCTTCTGACAGTATTATATTATATACTCAAATAAATTGCTACTTATTTTCAGAAATTGTCATATCTCTAATTTTTGCACCTGATGCAATTACTGACACTTCAGCTTTTGAGCTCTGCTGTGTTCTTTCCAGATTTTCTCTCCATCTGCAGTAAATCATACACACAAGGAAATTAGGAAATAATAACCCAGACCATCCTATGAACTGTTATGTAGTGAATGCACTGGCCAGTTTGAAATTCTGGGTTTATCCAGAGCGCAAAATATGCTCGCACCCCACTCCCTTTTATTATTTCATTTTTAGGAGGCTTGGGAGGGGGTTATGTTATCCAAATGTTAAATGATGCTTGAACTTCCTCTTACTAAAGGTTTTCCATTTGCAGTTTTTAGCCATCCTTTTTTACATATAGCCTTTCACTTTGCCTGGTACCTCATTTCCTTGTTCTGCTGCTTTTCAAATTATCGTGTAGTATTCCCTGAGAAAGGAATTGTTTCTTACAGCTAAATCACGCTGCTTATATCTTCCATATTTCCTCTAGCTTCTCATCATGTTGCTTTGCAGTTACAGGTGCTGTAAGACCTTTTATGGGCTGTTCCAGRCCCCTTTTTCTTTATAGAATTTCAGTGTGACAAATGAAGAATTACTGGATATACCTGCTCTTGTTAAATATTTGCTCTTCTTCACAGAATATGTACCTTTAATTAAATAAACAATACAATATGGTCATCAATCATTAACGTCATTGACTTTACGCAAATGTTTGTTGATGAATATAAAACTAGGAGGGTCAGCTGTTTTTCTGAAGTCTTACTGGAGCAAAGACTTTCAAACAAATACATATGTTTGCTCATGTACTAAAATGTCATCATATGTTACATTCATATCAGAGAGATGGAAGATATCACAAGATATGATGCTCTGCTGGAGGTCAATCGGTACTGAAACAGTTAACAAAACTGTCAGACTGCCATCATTACATTTCAGAGTTAACCCAGCCTTAGGCACAACTATGAAAGGAGGTGGTGTTACAAGAAAATGGGTGACTAAACTTGCTGACATTTGAACCAATACCTGTCTAAACTTGCTCTTCCCAGGAACATCTTATGCTAGCTAGTGAGCGCAGGGGAAAGTTGTTCTCTCTGGGGCCGGTGTCTCCAGGCTGAAGTCCCCACAGGAAAAGTAGGGAGCCAGCAGGCTCAGACGTGCAATATGGTGTGCTTACTCGGAGACATTTCAGCCGCTGGCTGCTGCTGGCTTATGGTGGACAAGCAGACCTTGGTGGGCAATCTCACCTATGCTGAAGAGCCAACTGTTAAACATAGCCCTGCTAATGTATGTTGAACGCTTCCTTGTGTTTACTCAATTTTAGTGGACACTTCAAATCCTCATCTGCCAAAGGAGCTAGTAGAAAAAAGCTGCTATGGTATCACATTATCTTCCAGCCATTCAAACATACCCTCCTTGTGGCTGGCAATAGGATCCTGCTCCCTTCTTGGCTGGTGGCAGCCACACACCACGTCTGAGTTCAGAGAAACAGCACTGATCCACAGCGATGGGTGGTCTTTCTTGGCTCCTGTCTTGGACAGAGGAATATCCTATCAGTTGGGTCAAACACGTCCTTCTAGCTACACTTCTCTTCCAAGGTTCCTCCTCTTTCGAAGTCCAACAAATCTTTCCCCAACATCTTTATACATTATGTTCTCCTTGACAATCATATCTTTGGTCAGCTGAGGCCTCCAAATTTAACTCAATATTGGAGATTATATGTCTTGGCAATACATCCTGGAGAGCTCATGGACTCCAAGCAAAGTGAGCAGATTATAAGGCGATGGAGCTCTAGTACTTTCACCTGTGCCAAGCATATCATCACATACTTTTATTTATTGTGTTACTTATAGCAGCTGCTTCAGAAATCCAAGAAGTAGGAGGAAATACAGTCTAGAGGAAAATGCTTACTCTGACTATTCCCATCAGTGTACAGGAAAGCTGCTTGGTGGCATGCAGAGATTTACCACAATTTTCTGTGTAAACAGTACTTGGTTTTAGCATGTGGACTCAGCAACTTGCCCAAAGGAGCTGGGTGCAAAATTGACCTGCATGCACTCTGTAATAGGCACTCAGCAAATGAAGTCTTTTGGCCTGTGGAGCCTGAAATGGAGCCTTAAGTGTATATTTAAAGGTCAGGCAGCAGCTCTGGCAACTCATTTTAGCTTTGTTTCACTGACACATTCCTGAAATGGGCTTAGTGTCTGGTAACACCTGCTAAGGAGTGTGGTGCAAAAAAAACCATTTACAAAAGTATAATTCCACRTCATATCTTTGGAGACATACATCTGTGGAAGACAAATTTAGAGAGAAGAAAAGAATGACTGTAGATGCGAATATTGTGTTCTGTGCTGGAGATGACTACTAGGAAGCTGTCTGAGGAGTACATGGAATACATATTCCATGTATTATTTTCCAGCTCTGGGAAACTCCAATACAAAATCCAACAATCAGGAACTTTCCTGGGGTTTGGGGCACTGATGGAAATTCTCTGAGCTCCTCCAGGCTTGATTTTCAAAGGTGCTAGACCCTCTCAGTTTCCAGTGTTATCAGTTGGAGCAGCAGCTGCTGATCTCTCCAAGCTGCAGCAAAGGGTGAGTTACAGATTTCAACACAACAGAGAAATATTTTAGTCTTAGCCTATTGTGCAAATGTGGGCCAGCTGTTGCTTTTAGTCTCAGGTGTTAACTGCCTCAGAAAGGGATTGATGGGAGAGTTATTTTTGAAGGAAAAAATCCACAGTGATCATGTGGAAGAGAAAACTGGGAAAATATTCTTAAGTCATTTCTGGTGGTTGTATTGCTATATCTCACTGCCTTTAAGAAGAATAAAGAAGCACTGACATCCATCCTCCCTGGAATGCAGACTTGATTTACCATAGGCACTTGTACTCTCTGAGCCTTGCTGTTTTTCACAAACTAGTATCTTAGCCAGACTGCCTTAGGTAACGTTTTCTTGTTTGCATTGCTAGGCAAATTCTAATATAGCTATTTAGCGGGCTAAAGGGCTTRTTCTGAATCTTTCCTGAAATCAGTTGATGGGAGGATCCTAGATAATGCAGTTCCCCAAGCAAGTTTTAGGCACAGGGCTGCAAATTGTTCCTCAAGAAGTTTATCTTCCTGTTCCCCCTTGCACCTCCCACATCCCAAAACTGTACCTTCACCCTCTCTCTGAAATCCCCCTTCTGTGGCCTTTCCTGGATACTCAGGACCCCAGGAAAGACTGAGTTTGTGTGCAATATGTAGTCAGGCCAGCAGCACAAGAATGTCCCTCAGAGTTACCTTCAGTCAGCAGCTCATGCTAACAGCCTTTGTACCTGCCCCTACCTTGCAGTGAAAGAGGGATTTGCCATCTTCTGCCTCACATGCTACAGKGTAGGAGCCAGTCCACGGGTGTTTGCCCAGTGGCAGCCTTGGAACTGTCTTCTGGAAGCACTGGCTTTTCTCTGCTTGTTAACTGGGAACTGTGGCTCCCAAATTATGGTGCTCTGAATCATACTTAAATATAGATGAGATGGCCTAAAAGGAACTGTGTGAACAGTTCCCACAATCACTTTAATCATGGTAAGAGAAGGGTATTTCTCCCCCGTGTTTAAGCAAGAGATCAGAGACCTAATTCTAYTCACATCTTTCCATAATAGCCTAGTCATTATTTTTTAAGAGTTTCTGGATAGACTAAGAGCATGAAAATATAGAGGAAAGTCAAATTTGACGGAAAGGGTGTGGCTTTCTTTTCTCCAGGGGTGTTAGCCTCAAGTGCATCTGTGGAATGCTTGGGACTCTCATCTGCGTTAAGAGGACAGGTGCAAGTCAAAAGAGGTGAACTGCTTTGCTGGTCAAGTATGAGGTTATTAAATGATAGATCCACCCAGATAGCTGGTCAAATACTGCTACTGAGCAGCAACAATTCCAGAGTAAGAGCAGCATTACTCAATAAAATTTGCAAAAGTGAAAGACAAGAAAAAAAAGCATTTGCAATCTGCTAAAGGTTTGCCTAACAACAACTTGGGTGAGTAACAGTGTTGTTACCAGTCACAGGCACTTTTGGATAAGTCTAATCTAGCTCTAACTTTCATTTGCAGCTGGAATATTTTGTCAAATACCTTTTAATTTGCTTGAATGCTCACCAGGCAAACATACCTGCCTTCACTCTTCTCCATCTTTGAGCAAAGCAACTCAACTAACTCCACCAGTTTAAGATAACCTTGCAAACCATGATATGGATTTTAGCATATATAGTATTGATTGATATCATCCACAGGAGCTTCAGCAGTGCTTGTCTGAAACATTCTCCCACAGCTGGCAAGSGCAGCTGTAGAGCCTTCTGTGAAAGGTTTGAGCAAGTGTGTCTGATTCACTTATGTCACATCTCTGTGTTGTTTCTAATGATCTGTTCCTGATTAACACCCTGTGTGGATGATACTATCGCAAAATCAGAGTGCATTGTTTCTACTTAACTCAACCCTCAAGCTGCTCTTTAGAAACAGCAATGGCACTTTATACTTGCGCCCTAACTTAATCAGTGATAACTTTCAAGTGCTGACAAGTTTTGGGATACACGATTCATCATCTTAGAGGAGTGAAAGCAATGTAACGAGTAGGCTGAGAAGTCCTTAGGGAGGATCTTCTATCCAGCTAGCTCACAGAGGAAATCTGAAATGAATTTTACCATRGAGGTTTTGGGAAAGAGAAATGGGTTGAGTTTTTGCTTGATCAGTAAATCCAAAGGAAGAAAATCAAACCACTGCTTTATGTGATGTACTGTTTGCATTATACTTGTGGAACTAGTTTGAAAAAAATAAATTTTCACTCTCTTATATAAATTTTCTCCTACAGATCYTGCTTACTACAGAATGCTACCTGTTTTGGTGGCATCCATGTCCAAAGCAACAACACTCATGAAGAGGAGTCATTCGTCAGATCTACAAATGAAGGAGGTAGATTGCTAGGTTACAGATACTCTCATCACTCAGACTGAAAAGAGGCAGTTATTCACTCATAAATGAGAAATAAAAAATTGTGGCTCAGATCTCTCTCAGTGAGGGCCAAATGCCCAAAGGAAACTTTGACACTTTGGAGAAGAGAAAAGAACCCAAGCGCAATACTGCTCCTTACCAAGTGTGTATATGTAGCTGCTGYACTGCTGATGTAGCCTAAAACTTGAATGGGCAGCTCTAGTCCTCATGCTTACAGGGAGGTTCAGTACCCCAGTTAATTCATCAATCCAGTAAAAGCTAGCTAGCCTGTCTGCAAGGGGAGTCTGCCAAGCCCTGTGCTGGAAAGGCTCATGCTCTGTGCTCAGTCAGTGAATCCCTGTCCTTGATACATGTGAAAGGACTGTAGCCACGAGAGCTCAGAAGCAGGCTTAGTAAGATGGGTCAAGCCATAACAAATGAGTTGATAATTGACCTTGTCTCTTTCTCTTGTTTGTGAATTAYCCAAGAATGCACTTGCTGTTCAAAAAGAAGTTCAGCCAGTTGTAGCTAAAATTTGTGCTTCCTAGCTTTGTTATTTTTAATGACTAAATATAAGAAGCAGAGCAGTGGGAAAAACAAAGCAGTCTAAACACAAAGACCATAGCAGGCTCAGTGAAGAATCATGGTAAAAGACACAGCAAAGGTCACACTACCATTCTTTTTTAATCTATCCTGGGATCTTTTTTAGTTTTAAATGAGGCTTGTTTTTATAATGATCCCTCTTAGGAAAAAATAAAAATAAAAAAAAAAAAAGATAAAAAAAAGCCACAGTGGGCCCAGATGCTCTGCAACTGTTGATTTTTGTTTGCTGGACAGTCAATAGAAGTTACCACCGCGAAATGGACCATGGTGAGGGGCAGGCAGAGGTGATTCCAGCTTCACCCTTTGCCAGATCCTGCTATTCATTCCCATCCCCATCCCCATCTTTTGTGCTGAGATGGCCACACTGTATCTTTGGGTTGCCTGAATGCTGACTTTGCAGTTGCAATGTCACTGTCTTGATCCATATCACAGCACCCTTTTTCACAAATATTTTTTTTAGCACAACCAATAAGGTGCACATGAACAGCAAAGAATGGAAATGACATTGGTAGCTACTGTCACTGGAGACAATGTGTCACAAATAACAGATTCAGCCACAGAAATGTTGCTTGCAGACTAGGTGCCATGCTCTCCTTTCCCTAGRTACTCTTCCACAGGACATGCAACTGCTTGCTTTTTCCGAACACTGCTTCCTCACACGCAGACATACCTATGCACCATACTAACATGAGGAAGACTTCTAAGTCATGTACTGTTACCTGCTGTGGGCTGCACCGTTGGGATCAACAGCTAATAGTGGGCACCGCAAACTGGAAATGTTTCCCTAGCAGGAAGAACAAGGTAATTGTGATGCCAGAAACAACTCACTAATCATTTTAGTAAAACATCCTGGATCCACATATGACATCTTTAATCTAGCAGATGTCAGCTCTCTGCTACACGTTAAAATTTAGTTCAGCTGTGCTTAGCTAGTTGACGTAAAGTAAAATTAATTCTTGTTATTTAATAGTATGATGATGAAATATGGGTTACTCTACACTTGACTCTGTGTCCTAGATAGTAACACATGAATTTTTTAATAGGATACACTTTCCTTATATTCAAAATCAGTCATGAGAGAGATAAATGAGGCTAATAATAAACAAACATTGCAAAGACCTTTGGGATCCCTTAGAAATGAGGTTCAGATGGCTGCACAGTGATGGAGATTCCCCACAGCTCACATAGAGGAATGACTGCCAAGTGTTAGTAGTCACATAATGGCAGCTCCCAAAGGGCACCTCTCCGCAATGGCAAAGCAACCTCAACTGAAAGAAYGGTGGCATATGCAATATCCAGGTTAGGAAATCTCAGAGCATCTCATTGTTTGATATTAAGATGTTCTTCTAGGAGAAAAATCCCTCTCTTGTGACAGTGTAACAGATTGTAGCTGAAGACAGACTACCGGGATTTTTAACCAGACCAACTACTGCTGTTCTTACAACTCTCAGATAAACCAAGCTAAAGGAAGCAAAATTTGACGTCTCCTCATTTTCAAGATATTGGTAAAGATTTACCATCACTGCATTTACGGATTATTTGATTCCTCGCGCAAATAATTCTGTGATATAAACAAATATAAACCAGGGGGAAGGATTCAAGTGGAAGATCAAGCTGGAAAATTTCTTTCAAATAGTGCCTGGAAAGTCTTGCACCAAGTCTTGCAGGATGTGAGTATCCAAACATCCTTATCCGCCACTTACTTCTGTAGTAGCTGATGGCATATAGCCATGTGCCTGAACAGGCAGCCATGAGTTACAGTGGACTTTAGATTGGGTCTCAAGGCTTTATTGCACAGCAAAGGCCAAATTCCTCCTGAAAAGTGATCAGAAAGCTGAGAAGGCAAAACTATAGACACTCAATAGTTATAGATGAGATAATAAAGAGCGAGAATTATTGAGAATCATTAATAATAATTATTAAGATCCCTTAATAATTACAAATGCAAAGGAATGCCCTTCTCCAGCCTAGAGTCCTGCAGCGTAACATCCCTCCACCTCAGATCTAGGGGAAGGCTCAGGTGGGTGTAGGTTACTGGTCCCAGTCTCTTCAGATCATGGCCTGGCATGGTGCAATGGGTAGAAAATAAAGGGCAGATCTCTCCTCTATGACAATCTCCCCTGCTGAGCRGGGGGGTTGGACTAGATGATCTCCAGAGGTTCCTTCCAACCTTACCGATTCTATGACATTTTATTCTTTCCATCCCACCAGCTCCCCAGGATTAAGATTAAGAGAGCATCACTGGACATTCACTCAGCAGTTCGTACAAGCTTGTGAGGAAAAACATGATGCTTTGGACCCAGGGATTTGAACCATTTGGCTGTCTGAGATTTGAAAACATAAAGAGATTACTATGGGAAGTTCATAGACACATGTCATATACAATGTGGAGAAGATGTCACAAGATTATCGATGAGTCTGGATAATTAGCCAAGGGTGACAGATATTTTGTGGAATTGTTGCCAACTGAAATGATCATCTCTGTCAGATCAAATCAGACTGGCCATCGCACACTTGTCAGTTAAAAAATAAATAAATAAAAAAGGAATAGACTATTTTCCAAACTGTCAGTTCAGTCCTACAATGCTGAAAACTTAGTCCAACCAGGTAAGCATGTGCTTAGCTTTCAGCATTTAGACCATCTCTACAAGTTAGTTGAGATACTTGTGAGCTTTAATTTTGCAATAAAATTAAAATGCCTTTGATGGCAGTATGTTAAACACTTGGCAGGATCAAACCCTTTATGACTACTTTTAATATCTAACCCAGGTCTTTGTGTGAAATCCAGTTACAAATTGTTTTTACATGCAAGAGAAATGCTTATCTTCTAAATTTCTCAGGAAAAAATCATTACCCTCAACAAAAACACTTCACCATTAAAAAAAGCAAAACATTATTTTAGCAAAAGAAAAACTTGATTGGGGGAAGATTCTATTTTTCTTTGGAAAAAAGACAGAGAACATAGTTTTACACAATGCTCTTCTTAGAAAAAAAAACCCATCTACCAACCACTCCTTTTTTGACAAAAGGTATTTCAGCCAGCTCCATCTACCAATGTCTTTCGTTGTGAGGAAAGATAATGGTGAATGAAGTCCACTTTCTCATGCTAGCYGCATCCCTTGAGTCTAATGCTGCTATTTATTGCTCTGGATAAGCAGTGATACTACTGAGGGCTGCTCCCCAGTGATTCAATTCTGCCAGCGTGGGGAAAGACAGCACGGTTCATTTTTCCACTCAAAAGACAAGATATCCCATATTAACTCTTGTCCTAAGAAGCTGTGTATGGTGCTCTCTTTTGTCTCTTGAAGTGAGAACTCCCTATCCTATTTCAGTCTGCTGAAATTACCACCTTTTCCTAGCATATAAGGAATAAAGTAGCTTAATGAATTGGTGTATGCCAGTCAAACTTTCTTCAGTGATATTTAAACTAATGCAATTTATCTTACAGTTGTTGTGGACCAATGCTTAAGATCAACTCCTGTGTTAAGTTGCTGCCATCGGATGCTATTTCTGAGCCTCAAGCACTGGGGAAGTAGCCCCAGCCACTATTCTAAAGCAGGTTTGCTGCCCATCTTGTACAATATCATCTTGCCAAGAACAGTCAGTCTGTGGGGAAAAAAGGTTTTTCACTCTATAAAAAAAAAAAAAGATAGAAAACCTTAAGTATGATGAGGCCTCTTCTACTGGCCTCATCCTACTCTCTCAAAGTTTAAATCCTGAGACTTGCAATTGTCTCCTTTCCAGACTTCCTTTTCCTTTCTTTAGCACTAAATATTCTCAGTCCAGATATCCTTTTCAATGCTAAAAACATCCATTCCCTTTTGATCTCCCCTATTAGTACCTCCAACCAAAGGAGAGTATGTATGCAACATCCCTGAGAAATGCAAGCCATYTGTCCTTGGCCACCAACTAACCCACTGTTTGGGCTCCATTGATTTTCTACAGGCTTCCCAGGGGTGTTACTGAYGTCTCAATTTGGAGCTTGGCCCAAAGTTAAAAAACAAACACACATCAACAAGTATACATGAAAATTCTACCAACCTAGGTCACCCTGAAGTCTTGMTGCCCTCCTATCCATTCTGGGTGAATATATTTGTTGGCGTCTTTGATTCTCCTGACACTGGCGGTCCATCATTTGGATGGCCTGCATGGGGAGCTGATATCCTGGAATACATATTCCATCAATGGAGATTTGGTCTGGATTGCATCACCCTGAAGCAAGTCAAATGTGGGTTAACAGCCACCTTCCTACTTCCATAAATATTTGCTTTGGGGATGAATTTTTTCACACTTGGCTTAAACCCTTATGCCTTAGAAAAGTATAYGCAGAATTCCCACAAAATCCAATGGCAGCTTTCATTTTTTGTCAGCTCTGAGGATGAAAGCTGCTCTTTTGTAGAAAAACAGTGAAACAGTAGCATATCTGTTAACCTAGGGGGGAATGCACAAGTATGAAATTCTTCCTCTATAAATATAGAGAAATTTACTTCTAGGAATATATGCTGCAACAACTCATTTTCAGATAATATCCAAAAATATTTCCTGAAATTGAATTTTAAATTGCCTATAAGAGAGAGTTAGACAAGACACCTAGTTCTTGGTACAGATCCCATCCAGTCAGGCAACAGAAATGTAGCATTCAATTGGTGTTAATCCATGCAGTTTGGAAAACAAATACACTCAAATGTTTGCAAAGCATTTAACAGAAAAATACTCCTTGACTGGATGGGGAGACTTATTTTTAATAAACCATTTGTTTGATAAATGATTCATTAAGAATTAGTCTCTGTCATTCAACCATAGAATATTTCTTTTCAGGTAGTCAAGAAAAGAGGAGAAGTATTTATGTCATGTACTTATGACAAGAAGACTTGAAATCATGATGCACCGAAAAACTTTACATATTTCTGTATGGTAAAAATTAGTCTCACCTTTTCCCCTTGCTCTTTCATAATTTAAAACTCACTTGCTTTTAAAAGTTCAGGCCTGTCTTATAGTTAATCCTCACCAAGAGTCAGTGCATATGACATGTTTGAAAATAATCGGTTTAGGAATAAGAACATTATCAGCAGTAAATTTCCGTGTCTTCTTTTAGTGGTATCAGCTCTTGCAAGTGAACTTCATAAAAAACAACTCAGACTAATCAAGTTTTAATCTGGCCAGAAAATCAACTCTTCTGCTGTTRATGTTAGGGATTTTTGCCTACAACTGGCGTAACACTCCGCTATTTCAGTGAGATCATCACCACTGATGAAAATGTGCTTTGGTTGAATGTTTTTGGATGTGTTAATACACCTCAAAATTAATACAAGCAAATCATCCCTCTATGCTAAAAGATCCATAAGATTGCAAAATCAAGCACCCACAAGTTAGAAAAGTGGTGGAGAAGTTAGAAATTGTATTTGTATGTTATGATATCATCTTTAAYTACATGACCACATACTGTGTTTTCAAAATATGTGTTGCCCAAATACACCATTATTCTTTGAGGTAAAATTAAAATGTGCAACACACATGACAAGAATCCCACCAAGCAKAAGATTATTTAATTTCCTCCTGGATGTTTCCAAAGCACTCTCACCTTAATATCTAAGCACAGCTAATGCAAGGGTACATTTATTTTCACGGCGTTTCTAGAGAACAGTGGTACAGGTAGCAAAGCCTTCCTTGTCCATTGCTCGGTGATTTTAGGCACCCAAGATGAGATAGCTGTAAGCTCACTATTAAGGTATTGTGTTCAAATTGTGGTTGCCATCTTAGAAGCACGGGGATCTCTTAGATCCTACAGCCCAGGACCCTGCAGTTGCAGGTAATGACTTTGTAGGCTCCCTTTCCTCAATTCTGAATCTACCACATGCAAGGTTGATAGAAGCCTATTTGACAACTTCTTTCCCCTGATGGTTAGAAGTAAGCTTCTCATTTCCAGTCTAAACTGACTCCTAGATATTCTAGAACTAGACTCTTAAATAGCTCCTTTCCCCCTCTGATCTATTTATAGACATTATTTCTAGCCTTTGTCAACTTTTTTGTTGCTAGGCTAAACAAAAAAAGTTCAGTCTTCCCTCTGTTACCACTTGTATCCCTGCCCTGTACCTGTTCCAACTGATGTTCAGTTCTCTTTAAATGGGAAAAACATATCTGGATCTGTGGTTCCATCATATAGTCATCTTCCCCCAAAAATGGTTTATGTTCAGTCTAAGTTATGAAAAAATGAGAACAATAGTTCAATGTAGAAAGGATCAGGTGGTCTGGGGGTAACATGACCAATTTCATACATAACACCAGCAGTTCTAGACCAAGGAACTTGAGCCTGAGCCTCTGCTCCTCATGAGAATGGGCCACTGAGCAGAGATTTGCAGAGACACCAAGACATCCATCAGCTCAGGGAATGAAATTTTGCCCCAGAAAAAGGGGAGGGGCGAAATCTTCWCTTCTTATGCTCACAGATCTTCCAAGTAAACTTAATGAGTTTGTGTTTCTAGGGTGGGGAAACTGGTACAGGTTGGAGCCTCTTGCTGTTGCCTGCACAGATCCTCTGACATGGGAGGTGCACAGGATGACATACTGCAAGACACAGGGCAAGAAAAATGTCAGCTGGAGAGAAAGAAGCAGTCCTAGATGTTAAAGCCCTCTGGCCAGTTTTCCACCTATTTAGCATCATCCATACCTTGAGTTAGTTTTCCAAGAAAGTAAATGTTTTAATCTTTATAATTGCATTTCTTTCCCTTTCTACACTCATTTTGTAATTCTGTCAAAAAGCAATCAAGCTTTGGGGATGCTGAGAAAGCAGGGTAACACAGGCACAAATGCATCTGCTATCACTATCTCTGTGAGCCGCCAGCAGCTTTTATATCTCAGACAATTATCACAAGTTTCACTGTTGCCAAATCCTCTTTTTTTCATCATTTTCCATGTTTTAATTGAGAAACACATCCAAGAAAACATAATACCCTCCAAGATACAGGTATACAACAATAAAAAAATCGGTGACTTAGGGGCAGCCAGGAGAGCAAAGCTTTGCAGAGATGCTGYTATGCAGAACAACACGCAAACTCAGCTGAAATGTCTGACACACAAAAGTTTTCAGAAAAACGTCTCAGGCACTGATACAATTAATATAGCCAAATCCTTTCTCAGAACATCTATTCATAAAAGTAGGTCCCCAGCTGCGCGAATCTTTGCCCCAGGAAGTGAAAAATGCATTGCAGAGGCTTTGATCTGGATAGGCTACTGCTCACTCCCTCAGTATCATTCAGAGTTGTTAAAAATGCCCTACTTTATTCTGGATGTAGCAGATGAAAGAAATCATATGTCATTTCCACATTAGCAGTTCATRAGTTTGAAACATATATAGGGACTCCTCTGTGTCTGCAGGTATATAGATACATAYATATATAAAAATAGACATGTATACGCATATATTGACATATGTAGTATGCCTTATTGACCTGAGACAAGTTCATTATATAAGTTATATAAAACAATTAGCATGGAAATTACGAGGTACTGCAGGACTCTATACCAGACTTAGTAATGTCAAATAAAGCGGGGAAATATCAGTGCTGACAGACTGATGAAAATTCAGTCACTGAACTGGACTTTCAAGTATCTAACTATCTGTCTATAGATAGGCACAAACTAACTGGGTCAGCAAGTTACTTATAAATCCAAATAGCTCCAGTATGGGAAGTTTGCACCTGACAAATGCCTAATCAGGATGGTTGCTGCAGTTTGAATATATAGCAAGCATATGTTTTGTAGTCAACTAGCGAGAATGCAAAGCAACAGCTAAGAAAGTGTGCTACATACACTCTATGTCCATATAGAATATACATATTCTATAAGGCATTATGACTCATAATGTTTAGATTCTAGCTGCTGCAAAGTTAGACCTCATCAGCAATAGTTTGACCAGCAATATGCCATGGTTCAGCAGTCCTGATGCTTGCTAGACTGTCTGTGCAAAAGAGACTTAGCTGGCAATTCTGATGCTTAGCTGAGTCTCCAACTGGAAATGTCAGAGAAAATGGTAGCTCTTGGAGGAAGAACCAAGCCTTACCCTGAATACRTTTCTCTTTTCTTTTCCTGCTGATGTGAGTCTGATGTCAGACTCGTGGGCAATACCAGCATCCTTGGAAATGTTCTCATCTATTGCAGGAGTTCAGCATAAATACCTGGGATCAGTGAAGGACACCTTTTGTCTGGGGAGACAAGTCAYCCCACCGCAGCAAGCATAGTTGAGGAGCAGGACAGGTAAAATAGCAGAAATTATAAGTATCTTTTACAGTCTATGATTCTATTTAATTCTGATAGGGAGTCAAGCAGTAAAATGACCAATGCACAATACTTTAATAAACAATGCAGATTTACTTATATAAATTACAGGATTAACATTCTGGTGCACGTTTCACACAAATGCAGATGTCCTAGGAATGGCTTGCTGTCTGGTAACTGTCCCTTGCAACAACTCATGGTCCTGGTGTGAACGATCATGTTTGTTTTGACAGACATTAGGAGATCTGAACATTTTAGGAGAAGGYCTTTCACAGAGAAAACACATGACTCCACCATTCTTTAAGCTCCTGCTCAGAACGACACTTAAGCATATGCTTAATGTTATAATGAACAACAGATGCCCCCCAGACTGAGGCTTAATAATATTCCGCTAAATAGAAAAAAATAACAAACACTTTTAAAAATGTGCAGCTGCCCAGAAAATGTATCTACTGGAAGATGGGCTCTGGCATGTAGCTTTCCCTTTCCTTCCCTTCATTAGATTGCTCAGCGTGTGTGTGTGTATGCCAAGCCACAAGATATACCCACAGCCACAGTGTCCTCCTCACTGCTCATAGTTGCACCTAGCATGAAACTCACAGTAGCATCACGTGAAACAGGAAGTGTCTGTTGGATGCAGTAGTCCCTGTGACAGGCCTGGGAAGTGGCACAGACAGGAGGAGATGCCTCTGACTTTCCCCAAGTGCATGTTATCACCTGGAGGCCATAAAGTATGTTGTCAATGGGCTTTCTGGATGGGTGTTACATACGCAGCCTTGYAAGCCGCAAGTACATCAGTGCAGTGGGACTGTGCTTCAGCAGCTGCTTTCTCACAGAGAAGCTCTGGGTAGCTGGAGTGTGAAGGGTAGCCTGAGAGGGGAGATACAGCGAAACCAGCAACCCAACATTTTGTGCCTTTGTTTMTTTTCTCAAAGTCAAATTCACCCTGGTGGAAAAGACCTGGTAAGACACTGTGATGGAATCACATTTACACAGGTAACAGTTCCACCCCCTATGGGTAGGTGTTTTTAGACCRTTGCTGTATCCCATATGCTGAAGTTATGGAGCTGCTCCTTACCTAGAGTTACAAGTTATGGGGATGGCAGAGAGGGGCAGCAGAATTTCACCTCCCATTCTCCCTGTGTCATGCTTGCTACTCATTGTGCTTTCACRTAGGTTAGCAAAAGGAACAGGTACTGCTGATCTTTTCCTGCAAGAAGAATAAAGTCTCCCTCAAAATCCATCAGGCTAGACTTTGTGCCTCAAACAATAGCTCTCCTATCATGGCATCTGAGGGCACCTCTTTGACCATTTGCAACTCCTCAAGATATTTTTCTTCTCCAGCAGAGCAGTCATAATATTTGTAGTTGTAGTTTAATACACAGACAGGGTAAAGGGCTGCCGATGCCTGCAGATGGCTAATAAGTTACGGCACAGAGCAAGCTAATCAAAGAGATAAGCATAGCAGATTTTATTTTCCCATCTGTGAGCTGCACATTGGGTTCCACATTCCTGTTAAAAAAAAAAAAAAAAAAAAAAAAAGGGATTAAAACCATTCACTGTCTGTGGAATATTGCTGAAAGGCAGCATGGGGAAAATGGGGTTTCTCACTGACAGGGCTGCTAATAAATAAAAACTAGCTCTAGTCAATGTTACCTGTGTTAAACAAGAGCAGACCAATTGACTATGTATGTGAATATATCCCAGTGGTGCTGTGTAGCTCCTGGGCCCTGGTGCAAGGAAGGAAATGGAATTTCCCTATCCAGCTGTTCACTTACATCTTCTGCCTTCAGCCCAGCAGCTGAGCTCCCCATGTCCTAGGGCCACTGCGTAGGCAAATATCTCATACCTAAGAGACATGCCACTGTTGCGTGCACATTACAGCATTAGAGTCATATGGTGAAATCAAGAATTTCACAAAATGACTGTGGTGTGTGGGTTTTGTGCCATCCAACCATCTAACAAGTGCCACTGCAATGTGTCAGAGCTGCTCTTCAAGGGCCTAATTTTGCAGAAAAGGCAGAGCAGAGACTGAAAAGATCTCATTGTCCCAAAGTACATGAACTCACCCTCCACAAATGAGACCTCTGAGAAACYAGACGCTGTTACCTCAGATATTCAAATAAAATTACTATTTCATGGAAGTCCTGAAAACTTCAGTCATTTCCTGAGAAGGCGCATCTACCATGTATAAGCACATATATACAGACAGGGCACTCTGTGTAGGTGTATGAGTACACTTAAATATGTATACAGAGCTAGTACATACGCATATGCATTCAGGCACTACAGATACATACAACATCTCTACATAGTCTCACAGTTCAATGAGCAATTTTTAATGCATAGACAAAGGTATGGATAGCACTTGTACATGTATGTCTCCCTCACATGGGCATTTATAACTAYGTGTCTCTCCTGGCATGCATGCACCATACATATCTGCATAAAATGACTAGAAGTTGAAATCAGCAGTGTTTTGCTCTTCCTGAAGGAAGAGCTGATGTGTTTAATAGCTTCAACAGGAACAGAAGCGGGCAGCTTGTCCCAGCAGTATACTGTGGTTTCCTAGGTAACTGAACTTGTATAAGGTGATGTCTGGAACTAGGTTTTATCAAATCAATTTGTGGAAGGTGTATACATGGAAAAAGAGAACCACATAGGGTCCTACTCACTGTAAGAGCTAACAATATACCACCTATTCATTCTGATAATTGAAGAGTTTGTTGTCTCTTAATGATTAGCAATGTCATTTTCCCATTGAAGCCATCTGTGTGGGCAGGGATGTGTAGAAAATATGACTGTGCATGTTATGCATTATTTACACAAGGCCATAGCTATGTGCTTTGCAGACAAATGGAGGAAAAGACACATCCCTGCCTTGAGGAGACTACATGATAAGCTCAGGTTCTACCTGTCCTTTTTCTGGTATTATGCTTTACCTATGTGAGTAGCCCAAGTACAGCAGCCAGATTGACACAGGCTAAGTTTCGTTCTCAGCATCAGGGGCATAGAACAGACTTTGGAAAGTTTTTTTACTATTATTAACATAGATCTAGCTTTTGTGCCCATCTGCAGCCTTTTCCTTACCTCACCAGGGTGTTGTGAGGACAAGTACCTTAAAAGTCTGAGTCAAATGGGACATTAGAGAGATAGAGATCATAAAACGGCTGGTTATAACAGCAAAAGACCATGAAACATCAGTGTCTACCTTCCCATGATGCTTTGTTTATTTTGATTTTTCTAATAACCTTGACAGGCCCATGTCTAGAGCAAAGGCCCCCAAGGAGGCTGGTACAGCAGTACTAGGAATATTTTGCAATGTTGCCACTACTGCATTTGAAAGGATGCACACAGCTCTCAAGAGAAAATGGCAATCTAAAAACCTGGCTTTGGTTTGAACATGCTCTGCATTTAGCTTCTGCCTTCTGGCAGAGTGATTTGGGGTGTAATGCAGCTCCACAGTCTGTGATTTGAAGGCTGCTCAGAGCCCCCAGGAGCATGGGGTAGCTTGCACCACACACAATGCATTTCCCATAACTCCCAACAGACAACAGCTCCTGTGTGCTGGCAGGAAAACTTGCTCATGTTCACTCTTATTAGGTTACCAGTGGGGGTCTTGCCCATCGTGCCTGCAGGTTCAATACCTCTACAGCCCTTTAGTGGGATATTAAGGACAGAGTGCCTCAGGGCTTCCCTTAACTTGTGTTGTCCTCCACAGCTACTCAACATCACAGGGTGTGAGAACAGACTCTGAAAGACAGGCAAATATCAGAATTTATTCTGCRCTAGAGCAGATTGGAGCAGTTTAACAACCTGCAATGCCCATTAACAGAGACACTCTGTAATTTCCAAGGATGTTTCTATGTTCCGACAGCTTCTTCCAAACCAAATTAGCTTTGGGATATATGATTGCAAAACCGCAGCAATTAGCAGATGGCTCTGGATCAAATCTGGGACCTGATATGACCGCAGCCAAGTAGGGAAGATGACTTTGGCTTCCAGTTTGGTACTGTGTCACCTTAATGTAAGTGGGGTTTTGGCTTTGCTTTTAACTGATGTCTAAACCAAAAAAGAAGAGATCTATTTTTATTTAGCAAGATCTGCAGAAACATTATCAGCTAAAATATTGCCTGCACTGTAGAGATGTTACATTTCATTTTAGGCAAAAGCTACTAGGGCTGCCTGGGATATGACAAAAAATCTGACTGATTGTTCTCCAAGTGCTGCAGAGTAGCCCTTGGAAAATCAACACATTAAGTTTTCACTATAGGCAAGCAATTAGGCACAGAACCACTCAAATGAAATCAAAATCAAATTTGGAGAGAAAACTGCAGAACATTTGCTTCTCATTTTACCTCAGGAAGCTACATTACCTCTGTATTCAGTACCAGTGTGACTGGCCTTGGAACAGTGCATCTGGAGATGAAATTCAAAGTTTAAGGCTGAAATGCCAGAGAGGATTCAGTGAGGAACTTTAAAAATCATTACCAGGGTGATGAGTGTATTTTAGGTTGGAATATGCTGTGCATGCACCCACCCCACTTTGGACACACATCCTGTGGTACATCATAAAATTCTACCCCTGTTCTAATCCACCTCAGGGAGATGAAGGAGCTCTCCGCACTTGGGCTTTTTTGGTACAGAAAAAGAGGACTGGCAGCAGTAGCAGAGGAAGGCTGTGCTGGCTTCCRTATGAAATCAGGTCAGAGTCCAAGCAGTTGCTCAGACTCAAGAGCTAGAAAGTGCTCTTGGGTCTCCCAATTTACCTGTAGCTTGAGAGCTCAGTGGAGTTAGCTTGATAAACGGAAAATGTACRTGGTGCCTTTAGTGATGCTCAGGGTGATGCTCCAAATCCCATGCCCAAGGAACAGAGATAGGAGAACTGAGCCCTWTCAGCTAGCACATCAGTATGAAATAAGGCTGTCAGGAGCCAAATCTAGACAAATTAGGACAAGAAAAGAGAATATGTGTTTAATAGAGAAGGAAAAACTTACTGAGGGCTGTGATAGAACCTCTCATTACTGAGACCTCTAAAGTCAAGTTGGGCAGTTTCTCTTAAAATATGTTCTCTAGTTCAATCATAGCTCTTGCTCTGACGTAGGAATAGTTTAATGAAGTCCTGAGGTCTGTGCTATGGAAGAAGTCTGACTAGATTGCCATAATGGTCTCTTCTAGCCTTAGAAGTGAATGGATCACTATATTGTCCTTTCCCTTTCATCCAGCCCTGTATTTCACTTTTCTTTCTTTTCAAGTATTTTATGGCACTCCTATGAATTATCTGAGCACCTCACAAGCTATGAATCACTTCAAATTCACACTGCTAGGACAGAGGGAAGTGCTGACACTCCTTTGACTTATATGCAGAACCAAGTACTGAGTATGTAAGCCCAATTTACACCAAAACTSTGTGTCAGAGCTAAGGACAGAAGCTCAGCCTGTGCACTGCACTCCTGTGCTATCAACCCTGACACTGTACCTTTCTGAATCYGTAAACCTAAATTAATACTTCCACTTGTAAGTAGAAATCACATGGCAAGCTGAATAACACATCTGTCTGCACTTTTTTATAGGACAACATCTCCTTCTGTCTTTTTTCAGTAGCTATTGGCCTGATCAGGGACTTCCCACATGTTCATTCATCCCAGATAGGAATCAGAGAGAGAAGACAGTTCTGTCCTTTCTCTACTTGTCTCATTCCCAGACATGAACAATGGTTTAAAGGAAAAAGAGGGTAAAGCTGAGTGGAGTCACRAGGAACACACATCATTTTTCCTACCAGCTCAGGAGAAGCCTATGGTAAAGTAAGTAGAGATACCAGTTACGCAGAGCCTTCTTCCAGCAGGCTAATACAGGAACCATGCAAGATTCACAGTTTGGGATGTCCATTAAGTTTGAAGAATGGACCCTTATCTTGCAAGCATGGGAAGGAGGTAAATGACAGGCATGAATGTGTAGGCTGAAGCCAGCTGGACTTCCACTCGAGTAAAGACATGTTTGCCTTCATCACATTTAGCTGCACTCTTGTGTTCTGGGTTTGTTTACATCCACCTTATCAACTGCAGTGGTAGTCCTAGAGAGAGAGAGAGATTTTCTATTTATAGGCACAAGCAGTATATTTCTTACTTCTAGGACTGCAGGGCAAGCTGTGTCCTCCAGCTTTTCCCACCTCTGACAAATCTCTTCTCCCTCTGAACTGGGGACATAGGCACTTCTGCTTCCGTTCTAAGGAAAACAAATCCCTTCACAGCAGCCTTTTGAAGATAATTATCATTTGTCCCCCTCAGTTCCAGCTAGTTTCCATTTTTTTTTCCAGAGGACTTGTCTCACTGCAGCCTCCAGGACCTTCTTCAGCCATTAAGGCGAAGGCCTGTCTCAAAGGGCAGCGGTCCATACTGGACACAGCACTCTAGCTGAATCCAAATGACAACAGTAAGTTTTAGAGTTAGGAGGCTACAGAGAGAAGCAGGTGAGCTCACACATCTAAAAGAGCAGGAAGAAAATGCCGACAAGCAGACAACAGCTGATATTTACCAGTTACATGCTAGCAGACAGTTAAAAACATTCCTGATCTAGTTGTAATAGCTGAGGTATATTGAGAAGTTTTCCATAAACTTTATACTCATTTGGGAAAGAATGTATTTGGTTTGTTCAGCCCCCCTTTTATTTGCCATTCTTCTGTTGTTGTTGTTGTTTAATCAAGGCATTTAGCATCAGCCTTGGCTTCTAATACACATTTCATGACAACCACCCCCTTTGAACTCGCACTAGGAGCTGGCAGCCCTGTCATCTCGCAGAGGCCGTATTCCCCTGTGTGCCCAGCAGAGGACTGGCTTTGCAGAGGTGATGCTGGTGAGTTCCTCCGGTCTGTGCCTGTGAGCCTGGCAGGGGGGCAATACTTCTCTGCACTCCAGACACTAGGCCAGGAGCCAAGAACCAGGAGTAAGAGCAGCCAAAATAATCAGCATCGATGTGCTGTACTCTAAAAAAATATGAGCGTGTGTCAGAGTAGGTAGGCTCACAACAAGGGGCTGTCTTGGGCAGGCTTGTTTATAGTTTTATTCTGCATGCCTGGCGCCTTCATTTTTGTGTCTCTTGGCAAATGTAGATATATAACCCATTTCAAAATATAGTAAAAACTAAGGAAAGAAAAAATTCTTACAATCATACAAATATGAGTTTCTACCTGATAAACAAGGCTGCTGTCCTAATACTCTGTCAACCTATTATGCATGGACAGTTTTAATCACCACAGATTAGGCACCAGATGAGTAAAGAAGAAGTTGTGCTTTTCCTTGGTAATAGTTTTATTCTGGAAAGCTAAGGAGGACGTTTTGAGCTGCTTGATGGTTTCTGCCTAATGTGTTACTAAAGGAAAGCCAGCGACTAACACAAAAAGTATTAGGCCTACTGACTTCAAAATGGAGTCATAAACTGGAAGAAAGCAAGAAAGGTTGCCAGCAGCAGAAGATGAGAGAAATATGAGTAACCAGTAATCCCAAATACTCCAATATTTGTCTGTGAATAAACCAGACACTTTGGTATAGTCCAAAGTGACAGGATTAGGTAATGTAGAGAAGGTTCTCAAACCAAAAAACTTGCCTCACAGATGCAAATGATGGAAGAGAAGGAGAGAGGTACAGTCCCTGCAAAGCAAGTGCAGGGCAGTATTGGGGGCATATTCTTCTCAGCAGAGCTGACGGCACCATTCTGCTTTCAGGATCTTGCTGCATAAAGCTGTTTAGAGAGGGAAGTTAAAAGAGACAGAGCTTCCCCCCTTCAGCTGCTATGAAATCTGAGCATTACTTTGACTAGCACACRTTAGATAGCTTTTACCAGTTTGATAGTTTTATGCAATTGCCATTAAATTGAACTGAAGAGCAGTAGCTTGTAGGGATCCAAGTGAAAGCAAATGTAATGGTAAACCTGCTTGGTCAATAGCCCTTCAAACCAAAGAGGCCATTGCCTAATCAAACTAGCAAAGCTACTGCTCTTTTTCACAGTGAGACAACAATAGGTAGCTCATCTTTTAGAAACCACTTACCAATATGCTTGAAAAAAATAAGAAGAAGGAAAAACCCCTAACTGAAGTCTGATAGGTATACTCTGATACTGCATGTATCCTTGTTTCATGGTTAGTTTTATCTACGACTTTTCATTGTGGATTTATTCTGAATGTAAATTTCTGGGTGTATTGCCATTGTGTACTGATGTGACACAAAAGTGTAAGATCTAAACACAACATGGATATAGGAATCAAGAAAAAAAATGTGTCATTATTTCAAATGAAGCATAATGTCAAAATTAGAATTCAAGCACTGTCTTGTCACAAACTTGAAACCAAGAGTGTAATTTCAAAGCTTTTTCCTCTGCCTGATTTTGCAGCCATATTAGTAAGCAAGAAGACAGCTGCTGATAGTTCCCTAGCAGAGCTCTTTTCTCTTCTCCTTCCAGGCTGATGCCAGTGGCACAGTGACAGCAGTTCAGCACTGATTATGGCAGTGGTCACTGCTGGGAACTTAGTGGAGTCTAGCAGCCCCTTGGAGGTTTGTCCTGCAAAGCAGACAGCCAGTAGCATCAACCCCTTTTCTTTAATGTGATAATAGATCCACAGCCATCAACCTCCGCTTCCAGCCTACCTTTAGTGCAGAAGATTTTCATCACACTCCATAGAGCACAAGATCATAGAAACAAACTCTCRTAGCCTGAATAGATCCAGGACCTCATATCACAAGGATTATCACTGTTACCAAACTACTTCACCTGTTGCAGAGGACAGGACCTCTTCCTTGGTTTCTCTTCCAGGTGGGTTTGATCTCCATAGAACTGTAGACGAGACCCTGAGCCTTCAGCTTTGCTGAGAGCACCAGTGAAGCTGAAGCTTTTTCTTTTCTTTTTTCTTTTTTTTTTTCTATTAAACTTTCCTAGCTTGACTGGGATCTAAACTCTGAGTGATAGAGATAAATGTAGTTCTGTCCACCTCACTTTCCTTCCATTTTTACAGATTCTTGGCTAGGTTCTCTTGAGTTAAGATATCTGTTTCCAGAATAACAACAATGGGTTTCTATCTCTGATATATTTAATGAGAAATTATAAATTAATAGTCCTTCTTTAGAAAAGATTTATGCTAAACCCATATGAGATCCTTACGAACACAGTCAAAATAACTCACTGGCTGTACAGCTCTTAATATACACAATCTAATCTAGGAATATCAAGACTTTGTTCTAAAGTTTTAAAAAAGCAGTAAAGCCACATGGCAAAAGGGTTTAACACGTGGCCTCAGTAGACCTGTATATGCCAAATTTAATTAAGGAGTTCTATTTGTGTCAATAAATTATCATCCAAGGTGAAATAAAAGTCATTCAGTTTGTTAAAATTCAATTTTATGTAGGTGCAAAATTAGTGGGTTTATCCTACTGCAAAATACTTAAACCAAGAAAGCAATTTTAGCACCAACAGAGTGTAGCAGTCTATAAACAGTCTTCAACTACTAACTGGGTACATCTGGACAGGATATTTTATATAACTGGCATATTTATTTTTCCCATATACACACAAACAAACAGGAATCTGTGTAACCGTTTCCTAAAAATCATTAGCTGAATGTTGCTGTAATGCTACCAACACTAATAACAGTCTTTTCTTACAGAAATTGCTGAAGGCAACTTCAGGAGTGAGACAAAGTTAAAAAAAAATACTACTTTCATAACCCTGCCTGTCTCTCTTCTTTTCAAAAGATACACATTATTCTTGAGTTTGTGCTGTACTGTTTTCCAGAAACATATGGATCAAATCATATCAAGAAAATGGTACCAAGAACAAGTTTAAAAAACTCTTGCCAGAAATTTCTTCACCATCACCTTACTGCAGCAAGGATGATAAATGTTTCCAACGCTGTTAGCTACACAAGGGCACATACTAACCTGTTGGTAAGAGAAGCCTATCTGTGAAGGATGGGCAAGATGTGTTCATGCAGATTTTATCTAGGAGGCCTTGATAAACCAATAA
Organism: Rhea americana; assembly: GCF_003343005.1. Lineage (NCBI taxonomy): Eukaryota > Metazoa > Chordata > Aves > Rheiformes > Rheidae > Rhea > Rhea americana. The sequence continues at coordinate 2,344,669 of NW_028186868.1, forward strand.
AAAAGTGAATGTCTGCCCAGAAACGTAATTGTTATCACTGGGGAACTGTCACATTACCTAAACTGAGACACCCAGTAGATAATTAAGGTAGTAGCTGCCTAATGTGTCTGCTTTGGCAAATTGGGTCGTTCCTTGTTTTGTCCTGCTCCCCTGATTGCACATACTGTATGCATGTTAGCTCCTTTTCAGATTGAACATCTAAGAGGAAACTTAGGCACCTGAGAGAGGACAGTATCTCCCAGAGTCTGCAAAGAGAGGATATTGGAAAGCAACAAATCTGGCTTCTTCCAGAGGATTTACTCCCTCAACTATATCTTGGCAGGCTTTGCTCTTTCAACCTTCTTCTCAGGAATGAAATATAACACCATCACACTCCAAGAAGCCGTTCTCTGAAGGCTGCAAGCAAAGCTATACCATTAGTATAAGTAATTTGAACAGAGGAAACACCATGTGTATGTATGTGAGTGCATGTATGTGTGTGCGTATGAGTATGTGTGTTTTTAATATTTCAGCAGCTAAGCAGAGGGCTGTGGCCAACTCTCTACAGAGCTTGTTAGTGTTGAGTAGCCAGGATTTAATYCCTCCACATTCATTTGCCCCAGAATCTCTGCCCGATGCCATCCACAAAGACTATATAGCAATAACTTTATGAGGCTAGTTTCCTGCAGAGTATGTCAAAACCCACAGCTTTAGGAAGGAGGCAGATGTTTGTAGGTGTTACATTCTCTGTTACTGCRATTACTAACTCCTTAGGTAAAATGAAGGCCAATGTAAAGACTGGGTTTATGGCAAAGATTTGGGATTCTAACACTTTGAAAGCTTGATTTGCATCTGGATTTTKCAGGGCCCCCAGAATTATGCAGAAAGCTGCTATCAGGAACAAATTTATTGTTTTTACTTGGATTGTCCCCCTGTTGCTGAATTAAGGACACAGTTGATGTTCAAATTAGGTTGAGGCCATCAGCCTTTTATAGAGGCCAGTCTACTCATGGACTCTAGAGGGACTGAAGAGCCAGGAAGAAGACTGATGCAATTGTAACTGAGGTCATAGGTTCTCTTTTTTCCATGAGAATCATTATCCTTTGGCTGTAAGTAGGTACCAGGGGATGGGGCAGACTTGACTTCTGTAGCCCACTTGAATGAGATATACATCCTATAGGGCCTTCAATGATGACAGGAAAGCTAGTAGAGATAAAATTATGTGCTTCTTTAGGGAAGGGACTCGTCTCCTGGCTGTGAACAACATTAGGGTTAGTGTTGGGATTATAGTCACAGCTTGGGGAACATAAAACTTCAGAAACATAACTACTTCTTCCAATATGCAGGGCCAACAGAGATAGTGAGAAAATTTGTGCTAAGAAGGACAAACTCTTTGCATGCTCTTTTACAACAGCGATTGGTTCCCTGACTCTAACTGCTATAAGAGTTTGAAGAGCTTGAAAATCCAAATTCAGGAGCCCAGTATATTGCTGAACATTACAGTACCTGTAAGGGTATAAAGACTAAGGTTGGCAGGGGTCATTTCTCCTTTACATGTTCTTTTACTGCCAAGATGAGAGACATGGAGCTACTGGAGAGGCTGCATAGGGCTACGAYGATGATCAGAGGGCTGGAGCAYCTGCCCTGTGAGGARYGGCTGCAAGAGCTGGGCCTCTTTAGCCTGGCAAGAGAAGACTGAGGGGGGATCTTATCAATGTGTATAAGCACCTGAAGGGAGGGTGTCAAGGGGATGGGGACAAACTCTTTTCAGTTGTCCCGTGCAACAGGACAAGAGGCAATGGGCAGWAATTGAAGCACAGGAAGTTCCGCCTGACYGTGAGGGGGAATTTCTTCACTGTGAGAGTGATRGAGCACTGGACCAGGTTGCCCAGAGAGGCTGTGGAGTCTCCTTCTCTGGAGATCTTCAAGGCCTGCCTGGATGCAACCCTGTCTAACATGCTCTAGGTGACCCTGCTGATCGGGGAGGTTGGACTAGATGATTTCCAGAGGTCCCTTCCAACTTTACTGATTTTATGATTCTATGAAAGATTGGCACCCTGACATCAGATTTAGGGCTGAGGGTAGGGATAGCATTTGGAAATGTAAACCATAAGTATCTCATATTCGTAGAATCATAGTGATTTCAGAAATGATCCATACCTTTTAGTGTAGGGTGAAGTGTAGAATCTAAAGCATGAATGACAATTCTGTTCCCACACGCATCAAGGTAAGCTGAGAAAAAGAAATGTTCTTATATTGGCATTACCATTGCAGGGGCCATTAGATTATACTATCTTGTACTGTAGGGACTGATCACTTGGAGCAGAAATCATGTGAGAAAATTTAGTTTTTAAGAGCTCTCTGCGTGTTGTGTGGTCCACAGTCACAGTAAGAGTAGACATCAATGCTCTCTTTTACCTTGAGTATTGCTGTCCAAGGTACAATTACAGTAAAAATGTGGGCTGGGATTCTCTTTTCTCTCTCCCCAGCTGTTTTCTGTTGGCCTTTATATTGTCTGCATGACAGTTCATTTCTTCTGGAGTAAATCAATCATATTCCTCCCAGAGGAAATCTAAGCAAAGGTGATGGAGGAATACTGCAGACAGACATTATGGCCACTGATGACAGTATATCCAGCTCTTCCTCCCCAGGAAGAGCCACTAGCACTGTCCTAGCAAGGCTGCTAGCCTCCCATCTTGTCCCAGGGCAGCTCACATGCCCTTGACCAAGCAGAACCCACCCAAGAAGTCTGTAACACATCACCACAATACGTAAAGCACTTCGCATAGAAGTAACACACAAATGCATGATAATGATTTTTATGTCTCAGAGTCACAGGGGCGTCAGTGGAGACCTTGGCTAAGCAGCATTCAGGCCACTYTCCTCCAAGGGGTGCAGTCCTGAGCACCGTGGACACAAGCCACTGCACATCAAGCAGCCACACTTCTCTCCCTTGCGCCATATACAGAGCTGATGATATGTTAGGCAAAATTTAGCTCCAAAGGCATCTTTTCTGTGCTGACCATTGAGTCATTTGATGCTCAGTCGGGTGTTAAAGTGTTAAAGATGATTGTCTTTCTTTCCACACTGCATCATTCTTTCACAAGTTTCTAAGTTTATTGTTGTTCATACACTAGTCCATGGGTAGTCTTGCTGGAGGGTAAGGAAAATCATAGGACTGTACATGTAATAACTTGATTGAATAAAAAAAAGGAAAACAATCCTGTTAAAAAAATGAAGGAAAGGAATTGATTAAAACTGTGGCCTTATGTTTGCAATCATTTTCAAGTAAAGCAACCCTAAGCATTCCTATGCAATGAAAAGTTTTCATTTATACTGTAATTTGCCCCAAGCCTTCTGGATGCTTATTATGCATGACACAAATATCAGTTCTTCACATTGTTTCYTCTGTAATACTACATGACCTAGTACTTCTAATAGCAGGCATTTGTATAATTTTCAGGACAAGAGCAATACCTTTTAACTCATTAGGAGCTTTCACTCCTGAGCAAGATCTTAAAGGTACCTTGGGGTGAAATTCCAGTCATAGTCACMATCTCCTACTAATTGTAATGGTATATTTTACCTCATATCACAGACACATAGCCATGCAAAAAACAATCCTAAATCCAACAGACAGAAAGGAGCTKAGGATCTGTTAAGACCAAGAAATGAGGTGACTTACCAAAGCTCATGAAGGAAGCTTGTGGCAGACTTGAACACCAGTGATGTATATCTGAAGTTTCTGTCTTGTGTTTCCAGCAGCCGGCAGTCCTTCCCATCTCTCTGAGACAGATGCATTTATCCATGTAGCAAAGAATAGAGGGATGGAGGCTGATTCTGGTTGCAGACCAGTTCAGTCTGCTATTATATTGGTGGCATTTATGAAGGGGTATTGCCTTTGAACACTGAGGTGGCTTTGTGCATGCACACACACTTGGTCATGATGCACTGTAAAAATAGAAGTAAATCCTTATTAGTTCATTCATGTGTTAACTAGCTCTCTTGTCACCCTACTGCATAAATCAACTTAATCAGGAAAAAATACAAAATATGCTAAGCTTTACATTCACCCAACCTTCTGTGAAGCAGCTCCAGTCTTTTAGACTTCATACAACTTTCTTGAGCAGTGCTGGARCAGAGATCATAGTAATAATCCAGCAATGCATGTAGCTGAAGCAAGAAGCTCTCCTCTCTCAGCCTCCATAGACAACATTTATTTGAATATAGCGAGAAGCTAAGTCACTCATTTTCAGTTGCATTTGAAGTACTTTAAAAAGGACACTGTCAGCTAAGACAAGATGTAGACAATGTCAGAGGAAGCTTCCTGGTTACAAATGCAAGAAGTATAGCTGTATTTTTATTTTTATTTTAAAYGCTAGTTATCAGGAAATAGAAGTGTTTTTTTAAATACCTTGGTTCCAGTGTCCTGAGGTTTTTAATGGAAAATGAAAATGATGAAGGTCATATATTAATATTTTATTGACCACCAGTCAAAACAAGTTGGTTGCAAATGTTTTATGCCTTCCCACCTGTGCAGACTTGCCCTCCATTAAGGACCTGATTCCCATTAGCTTCATCCAATTGATAGGGGGAAGGGGAACATGTTGTCTGTGTAGTGCTGGAATAGGGAATGAGATTTTTGCAACCTTTCATTTAAAAAATAAATCCTTGGGGGTCCTTGAATGGCAGGTTGTGCTAGTGATCTCACAGAGCTGTTCAAACCTAATGCCACAATAACACCAAAGCTAACCCTTCGTCACTGACCTCCCCTATGTCAACGACTGACATTGCTAATTTCAGAAAGTAATAATTTCTTATCTTTTGATTTACTCTATCAAGGAAAATGCTGGTTGGAAATCACTGTTTACTGCTTTGATAAAAGGCAGTGAGACTCTGAATATTTCTTCTTTCTTGAAAGATACTCTCTCAGACATTGGTTATGTGGAGCTCAGTATAGAAAATATTTCAGCTGAGGCAGACTGACAGCCGGGAAAGACTGACAGCTTGCTTCAATAAGGGAGAAGAAACTAAAATAAGATCTGAATCAGAGCCTCTGACCATAGCCCGAGCTGAAATATATTTGTGTTTTTAAAGGACTCCTGAAGAAGTCTAATTTAATCCTTAAAAAACAAAACAAAAAAAAAAAACAAACAAAAAAAAACATTTTGTATTTGCACTTACTGTTTTCTGATTCTGACCGAGATCAGAACAAATGACAACCACAAAATGACAGTGGRAGATCTTTGCCTCAAAGGAAAGTTGGAAAAATACTACCTCTCTCCAAAACAATTGTGCTCATGAGACTGTTGGGCTAATTTTGCAGACATAAGAGCTGCAACTAATCATACTAAAATCAGGCTGCCTGATGTGAATCCTCTGCAAACCTCAGACACATTCTGAGGCTTTGAAACCATAAAGGTAGGCACTTATCCAACTAGCAAAGTTTTCCAGAGAAGCTAGGCTCCTGAGTGAAAATTACACRTCTTTCTGGATCTGAGCTGCAGGAGTTTATCCAAAGTTTAGGCCAATTACCCCTTTCCTGATGCTTTCTAGGTACCTGCCCCATCCTGGCAGTCCTTGCCCATGTTCTTCTGCCAGTTCTTGCAGCCCTTCAGTAAGTCACCATCTCTTTCCAGGATTTCATTATTTGTCATTCCTCCGTCTGCCTAGCCTGCACGTGTGCAAATACAGCTTTTCCCCCTCTAAATGTCAAAGAGCAGAGACTGACATGGCAACACTATCTGCTAGCGTTTGTCCACACCATATGGAGGCAAATCATAGTAAGTAGCATATAGGAAGACAGTCTTATATTTTTCTGGAGTAAACTGTGCCACAAAGAGAAAAGATACACTACAAGAGAGGTACATTTTCATAGGGATGCTCCCCAAAATAATCATGAATTGTGTCATGAATCTGCACAACCGGGAAGCCTCTATCATCTCCATAGATGGAAGAAGTAGCCGTTGAAGCAAGTACAGGAAGAGCAATGCTTGTGCAACAGTGCACAAGTGTATTAGCATAGAGTTTTGGAGAAGAAATGGAAAACATCTTCCTCTGCTGAAATTCAAAAGAGAACCTAGAACAGAAAAATAAGTAATGGAAAGTACCTTTTTTTCTGCAGAAAGCATTACCACTACAGCTGATTGTTTTATTATTTTTAAAAATAGATTAATAATTGGGTAGAGGGAGGGAAAAAAGGAGACAGTTTTTCAAACATCTTTAATGACAGAGAATGGGAAATTCACTCACCTATTAGGGAAACATAAATAATGAAAAAATATCTACAAAGACTGCTTTTCATTGTTTTTCCAACCTCATTTTCAGCAGCCTTCCCATTACCTGAGCTTTTCAGAGAATCAGGCTGCTGTTCGTTAAGATGTTTTCCTCATGTTAGTTTGCATCATATATTTTTATTAAATCAATTACTATGTAATTTACATCATATTGCTTAATTAAGGGGAAATTGTTTTGCCTAGGAGCCTGTTGGAGGATGAATGGAATCAATCAACTTTAATACAAGGYTAGCCTCTTCATAAAGCCATTCATTTCCAAGTTTACTCCTTGGGAAACAATAAATGAAATGCTATTATACTGCCCAGAAAATATGATACTACAGTACATCTTAAATGTTTATGACAGGTCCACTGCATCARGCTGAAGAGATTTTTTTTAATATAACTCAGGTTAAAAAATAAAAATAAAAGGGCTTGTTTTAACAAGGTCTGGGATGATAATAGGTGGCAATTCACTGTCTTCAGATGAGTAAGGGAAAAAGAAGTAAGGACAGAAGAAAAGGTTTCCAGTTGTAAGAGTGTATCAGTGAAATAAAAAGATATCTTACTCCTTTCCTTCCGGTAAGATGTCAGCTCTGTCAAACCTACTGCAGTCTGCTAGTCATACTGTAAAACCAGTAATTATACTTCAACCAGTTCTCAGTATTTTGTAAGTACCAAGTGTGATTTGTTTCTGTGGCATCTGATGATGTTAGGTATGTGTAGACAAATGCATAGAGTAGCACACTCCTGAGGTGCTTGTCAGCTGCACTCTTGGGTGCACCCTAATGCATCACATGATAACAGCTTCCAAAAGAGTGATCATGCCTAATATTGCTAATTTATAAAGTGATTAAAATCTTGTTGAGGGCATCCATTCCATTTAGAAACATGGAAAAAACCAAGATGTCCCTCTATCATATACTTTCCGCCTTCATATTGAGAGCTTAAGAGAGAAAACAGTCAGTTTAGACCACTAGTTTGGCTCCACACATTCATTGTTATGTATTAATTTTTTAGTGCTCTTGAAAATGAAACTCAGGAAAAATAGCACAATACTTCAACCCTTGATTGCTTTCAAGGCAAGGGAGAGTGAAACCAGAGACGGCTACAAGTACTCATGGTGTGAATGGTGTGTTAATTCCAGGGCTRGGACAAACTGCCTCAGAGACAGCCTTTCTCATCATTCTCAACAGTTTTCTCCTAATAGTTTCACTTTTACCCTATAAAAGCTTGTCCATAGGCATATAACAAACTTATTTTCTTCTTCTTCTTTTCTATCCTCCCTTGTCTTCAAGACATTTATCTGTTGGAGTAGAGTGCTTGCTTAATGTCACAGAAAACAAGAATATTTTTGGCCTGATGACAGATAGCTATGGTCACTTGGTCTTCAGTTTGAAGGCAATAAAAAGAAGGAAAGGAAGGGTGAGTGAAGCCTCAGTAACCACTAATACCTCACAACTTTTTTTTTTTTTTTTTTTTTTTTTTTTTTTTTTTGATGAATTAGCTGCAAGAGGAACTTGACTAAAAAAGCCTGCAATCTGATTTTGTATCTCCTGCCTGGTACCTTAACTAAGCACTGGCAGTAGGACAAGGTATGGGAACAGGACAATGCTGAAAACAGGTACTGCTGAATTATGCTCGGCTGAGTCTTCATAGAAACAGCAGAGTACAACTTACATGGAGTTTGGGTTTACTTCCAGAGTCTCAGGACAAGGTTAACTTCCTGGTACTTTATTGCCTAAAAGGAAACATTCTTAATTTTGTATGACTGTTGTATCTCAGTACATTACTGGATGATTTTGCAAAGACAAAGTGGAAGTACACATGAATTATCTTTGCCTTAACAAACATCTTAATTTAAAGATGTTTTTAATGTTTGTTAACATTTTAATTTTTTAATTTAATCTTGATCAGCTCTGGACACATTTTTGGACACTTTTTCTTTTTTAATCAGCAGTGTTTATTAATCATAAAGGAGAAGTTATACATATCACAGCCCCCTGTAGGAAGTGGATAACATCCATGATAATCACTTCTGCCTGTATCCCCTGAGCAGGAAAAGAAACTAGAAAGTTAGTCATAGAATCACAGAATAGTAGGATTTGGAAGAGATCTCTGGAAATCATCCTGTCTGACTACCCTGCACCAGCAGGGTCACATAGAGTCTCCAGGAACATCTCCAGTCTCCTGAGATATCTGCATCTCTCATTGCATGGAACTCCACTCATCAGGGCATACAATAGGCAACAAGAAACTCCTGGGCAGACTGTAGTGTCAGACTATGTGATGTATTTTGAGGAGGCCTATGAATGTTGGTATGCACCCTTCATGCTCTGRTTGGAAAGAGGCTAGTCATAATGGCATATGAAATGCCCAGCAAAGGGTTAGCTCTGCAGTTTGCCACCAACTAGTCTGATGATACTGGAGTAAGTTAGCCAATAACAATTTTATACGATCAGGTCATGACCCAAAATGGGAGAAATAGTGTTTCTTGCCACCAGAATTTAGGCATGGCCAATGAAATGGTCAAGCTGTGAGTTACAGAAAACAAAGAAAAGAAAGCAATTTCACACAGGATGAGATTCTGCTCTGGATGTCATTGCCACAGAAGCCAGTAAGGTAAGTGGAGTTCATACAGGGACTGAACAAATTCACAGGGAAATGGGCCTAATCAGTGGCTCTAAGCACGATGAACACAGAGTCAGACCATAATCTGCTGATTCATGGAGTCTACCTTGGATACCCCTGGATGAAAAGCCGTATGTGAAGTATTTCACTGTTCTGATTGTTTCCCTCTCAGTCATGAGAGAAAGGCACGCACAAAGAATATGGAGAGTTAGGTATATGCTTAAAATACTACATTGGCTCTGAATTTCTGGGTCTCTCAGTCTGGAGGGGATTGGCTTGAGCTTACCTATAGCTGTAAATGACACTCCTTGAGCCAGCTGCTCAGCTGGGAAGGGTATTCATTTTCCTCGGATGACCTGCCAAGTGTTGTCTAACAAGATATATAAGACAGTGAAACGTTCTCTTTTAAACCCTTGTAATGATCCTCCAGTGAAGTGAGATTCCACAATTTTGATGACTAGTGTTCTGTCAGGTGATGTATGAATTCAAAGGGAAAGCAAATGCTCTGCCCTCTGGGGAAGTATTCAAGTGAGCTGTTGGAGTACAGCATGATATACTGCACCCAGAACTGGTCAGCTTTAATCTAATGACACACTGAGTCAGGTGAGCTGCCCTCTCCCTGCRCCCAAAGTATGTATATTTTTAATGCCAACTTTCTCTTTCCAACTGGTATGTAGGCAGGTAAAAAGGAGGAGGAGGAAGGAAGAGGAGAAAGGGGAAAAATAATGCTGGACGAATCTGAAGTCACTTGTGTGAAAGGAAAAAATAGCAGTGAGGATGTTAGGTCACTTGCAAGCAGGAAAATAGCAAGAGGAAACACATGTCCAGTCCCTCCAGTTGAAAAGGACAAYGCTGAGGGTCAAAGTTAATGGATCAACAAATGCTGAGATATTGGTCCTRTGTTAGTGTGGCTCAAACCAGAGCAGGTTTTGCAAATCTGTTGCTGCCGACGCAACTCCTTGTTCTCATCCAAATGATCTGATTAGACTCTAACCTTACAAAGACTTAGGCATGCAAAAGCATAATCATAGAGCAATTCAGGTTGAAAGAGATCTCTGAGTGCATTCTGGTGTGATCCTTCCTGCTTAGTCAGCTTTAAAGTTAGGTCAGATTACTCAGGTTACTTCAGCCAGATGAGTTTTCAGTATCTCCAAGGATGGAGATTCCACGGTCTCTCTGGGCAGCTCTTCCAGTGTTCCATCAACCTTGTCATGAAGTTTTTTCCTTAAGATCTAATTGGAATTTCCAAGATCTCAGCTTGTGTCTTGTTGCCTTTTGTCATGTCATTGTGCACCTCTGAAAAGAATCCGGTTCTGACTTCTCTAAGCCCTCCCATCGGGAGCAATAATTCTCCCCTCAGCCTTCTCTTTTTAAGGCTGAACAAACCTGATTCCCTCAGCCTCTCCTTGTATCTTCTTCTTGTATCCACTTGTGCTTCAGCCCCCTGTCATCCTGGCAGCTCTTTACTGAACTTGCTCCAGTATGTCAATGTCTTTCTTATATCAAGGAGCCTGAAACTGAACTCTGTGCTCCAGATGTGGCCTCCCAAATGCCAAATTGAAGGAAAGATTCACTTCCTTCAATCTGCTGGCTGTGCTCTTGCCCACACAGCCCAGGTTGGTCTTCTTTGCTACAAGGGCACATGGCTGACTCATGTTCAGTTTTTCATCCACTAGGACACCCAGGTCTTTTTCYGCAAAGATGTTTTCTATCCACTCTAGCTCCAGCCCATACTAGTGTATGGGGTTATTCCTCCCCACATGCAGAACTTTGCATTTATATTTTTGAACTTCGTGAGGTTCAGCTGATCCCATTTTTCAAGCCTGCCTAATCCCTCTGCCTGGCAGCCCTGTTCTCTAGCATATCAGCCACTTTCCTGTTTCAGTAAAAACTTGAGGGTGTTCTCCATCCTTTCAACCAGGCCATCAGTAAAGACATTAAACAGTATTTGCCCCAGCATTGACCCCTGAGGAACAGCACTAGTAACCAGCCACCTGTTTGTCTTTGTACTGTTGATCATGATACTTTGAGCCCACCAGTCCAGATGATTTTCCATCCACCTTTTTGTCTACTAGTCCATACTGTATCTTACACATTTGTCTATAAAGATACAATGGGAGACTGTTTTGAAGGCCTTGCTAAAGTAAAGGTGTACAAAATACATTGCTCTCCCCTTAACCAGACAGCCAGTCCTCTCTAAGGTAGAAGGCAATCAGGTTGGTAAGGCATGATTCATCTTTAGTAAATTTGTGCTTGATATTCCCAGTCACCTTCTTATAACTGAGCACGGCTTCCAGGGGCTTTCTCTGTATAACAAGGAACTGATGTACGGCTAACTGGACTGTAGGTTGCTAGCTTCTCCTGTTTGCCCTTCTTGATAATGGGTATAATGTTTGCTTTTTTCCCTGCTGGCAGGAACCTCCCCCAGCCATTATGACCTTTCAAAGATGATAGACAGCAACCTTGCAACGAGTGCCTAGTTCACTCAGCACCCTCAGATGGATCCCGTCTGGACCCACGGACTTGGGTTTGTCRTATTTGTTTAAATGGTTGTTAACAGCTACATCTGTAGGGGCTTGGAAAGTATCTTCCAAAATAAACTAACGCCTGATGTTAAAATTGTCCTTGGAAGAATATTGAGACTGTGGACAGAGTGGGGTCTTTTGCCTATAGGTCTGCCTAGGGTTAGAGCTAGGGATAGGACAAAAATAAAACCCAGCGATATTTGGAGGAGCATCACTGAAGAAAACTTAGGGCAAATGCTAGAGTTCTCCTCTGAGAAATAGTGAGAGAAATACTGGTCAGCCAAGGGTATGAGCTAAGAGAAAGAGAAAGGTTGGCACTCTGAGGAATATTGAGTCTCTGGATAGACTGTAGCCCTGGGTCTATGAGTCAGTTTGGGGTTAGGATGGAGAGAAAGAGAAAGCCAAGAGCCACAACGGGAGTTGGGCTAAGCTTCTTGGAGAAATATTGAGATGTTGGATGGAACAGGTTCCATGACCTATGGATGGACTTCTCTGTGGTTAGAGATTGTAATCAGAGACAACCCAGAGCTATAGCTGCAGTGAAGCTGCGAAGTGTCTTCCAAAGGAAACCAAGGCTAGTATCCTCTTCTAAGGAGTCATGAGTCTCTGGATGGAGTAGAGTCCTTGTAAGGTTAGGGAGACTGAGAGAAGAACACTCAAAGCTACTACAGGAATGGGTCTGGGAAAGGTTTTGCAAGAAACAGGGCAGGACCTTGAACTCTGAGGAATACTGGGAATCTGGCTGGAACAGAGTCTGTGGCCTATAGGTCTGCCTAGGAATAGGATGAGGATCAGGAATGAGAAAAAGTGAAAACCGGGAGCTATGGTTGTGTGGGAGCTATAAGGAAGATGTGAGAGGAAAATGAGAGCTGGAAAGAGAACTCTCTTCTGAGGAATCCTTGGTGTGTGAAAGGGCTGTGGTATCATTTTTAAGGGTCAGACTAGAGTGAAGGTTATTGTAGAGAAAAAGTGAAAGCCTGGAGGTACATCTGTTGGTGAGAGTGAAAGAGGGTGCCAAAGGAAATTGAGGGTACATACTATAACTCATCTCAAGGAATATTGAGTGTCTGGATAGTGGGGATCCTGCCTTATGGGACAGGGTTAGGATTGAGAAAGAGAGAAAGCTCAGAGCAACATTTAGTGTGGGACTGGAAAGATGCTGCCAAAAGAAACTGAGAGCTGCAAAAAGAATTGTTTCTGAGGAAATTACAGTTCCTGAAATGAGGGAGTGCCTACTCTATGGCCTAGAATAGGTTTAGCATTAGGCTTAGGATTGACAGAAAATGCAAGCTTTACTTCGAGTGGGGTTGTAAAATTGTTCCAAGTAAAATGGGGGTTGGTGCTAGTTGCCTTTTCTCATTGAATTTACTTTGTGATACACCATCGACATTTTTGCTGTATGTATGAGGCCCTAGTCAATACAATCTTGCTTGAGATTTCTAACTGAAAATTTAGCATACATCTGCTTCTAGTCCCCTGTTGCTCCCCRAGGCAAAACTCACCTTCTCTGCTTCCTGTTGTTGCAGGAAGGRTTGAGCACTGGTGATGCTGGGACTTTCTTCTATTCCTGGTGTCTGCATCAGGCTCCCAGCTGTACTGTTCGACAAATGGAATAAAAAGAACACAACATAAAGGAATAAAAACACTTTAAAACATTCCCTTAGGGCAGTGGATAGAGCATTTGTGTAATAATGTATTAAGTCAGAGTAAAATATTTAAATAAGTATTAGGGGTGGGAACTGGAGCCTCAAATCAAATTTTTCTTCTAGTACATAGACAGAGACTACTCCTGTCGCAATCTAAGTGCCTGGGGGAAACATAGTTTCCTAATAGGGTGAACAGAGAGGCTACAGCAACAAGGAACTGGAGCTTCAGCACCCTGAAAGTGAAAGATAATTTAAAGAGGCAAACAATTTATACCTTGAATCCCTCTATTGGCCACCTGAATTCAAATTGGGCACTTGATCTTGCAAACAAGAGTGACTTTATGCAGGTGAGTAGACTCACAAAACCCAGCAGGAATGCTCTCCAGAGTCTCAGACCAGAAGACCATTGCAGCAGAGCTATGATGGCATAAGACATCAGTGGCTCCCAGCTGTTCGTTCATGTGTTGAGGGGTCTGCTGGCTCGTTGCCCACTGAGCAGTGGTGGCTGTCACTAGGGAGTCTGAAGGTCTGGGTGTTTTGTTTTAGTTCAGGCCACATCAGTGCACTGTTTTCCAGCCTGTCTGGTAAGGATTGCTGTGGTAGCACAGCAGAAGGGTTGGAAACCACAGCACAAGCACCAACAATGAACAAATGTACCAAGCCACTTCTCCCCTCCAAGGAACTATATCATGCAACCACAACCCGAGCCTCATCTCTTTCATTGTGTCCTTTTTTTTTTTGTTTCCTTACTTCACCCTCTTTTTTAGTTCAAGCTATACTTGTTTAGGTGCTATCCAGTGATCAGAGACATTACAGTGACTAACTCTGGCATTCAACCCTAATGACTCCCAAGTGTGAGCTAAGCTACCAGCATGGGACAAATATGCATATAGTATTAATACTTAGTATACATTACCTCAATATTTTTCACACTGTGAACTATATATGGTCAGGTAGATATACCTCATTAACCAACCTACTGCTCTTGGGATGAGAATGGGAGGGCTCTCTAAGTAGCAAACTACCCTCATCCCACCAATTCCAGCATTTGTTCCCCAAACAGGGCTACTTGTTGAGCAATAGCCATTCCCTCCTCAGCATGCCAACTCTGGTCAATACACACAAGGGCCTAGGATAGGGCTCACACCAAGGTACAAGACACGTGTTTTCTCCCTGCATTTCTATGGGAAAAGAACATGTCTCTCCTTTCTGCGGTAGCCAGCACAAGTTCAGATTAAGTGTGCTTTCAAATAGAACCTTAATTCACCTAAAGATTTCTTATTCTTTTCATTACTTTTCTTTAATTGATCACTCATTTTCTCAGGTCAAACTGCTATTTACTTTAGTTAGATGCTGACTCAAAGAAGGGAAAGTAACAAGTTTCCCTGAAAATCCACAGCTTGTTTTCACGGATTTGGACTAGGAGGCTGTGTTTCAAGAAACATGAGGGAAAGCTAAGCTGTCGCTAATGTCACTTAATCTTTTCAAGGTCACATTTTATATCATTTTAATTAATTTCTATTGAAYGTTGATGTTCATTTTCCAAATGGAAATACATGTTCATTAAAACACTTAATAAATACCTCTGCTATAACATCACTCAAGACTGTGAAATGGGAAGGATCCTGGATCTTTGTTCTAAGTGTGCTTGTCAGGGGGAGCTCTGTATATGAATGTGCGCCTGTTTGATTTTTCAAGCCTTCCTCAATTACCTATGCCTGGGCTAATGCCTGGCAATGCATCTCCAAGGAGAACCATTCCTTAACTAGAGTTATAATACTGTATATGGGATTTTTTTTTTAGAAACAGTGGATTTATACTGAACTGAGCAGAATAAGATTCAAAATTAAGCCTTGTTATTAGAGCAGCACAAAGCATTAAAATAAATAGTACTAATTTATTGGCCTGTTACTACACTTAATAAACTGAAAGAGCCAGGTTAGTGGAGACAAGCAGGTTTCACTGTAGCATCTCTTCCGCTGGTGGCTTCCAGCCCTCTCTGTGTCTGCTGGCCTGTGCAGCAGCAGGCCACAAGAACAAGGTCTGGCACTTCGAGTCAAAGGGACACTCATTTTTGGGGACAATTCAAAGAGAGGGGAGTTGCCAGTGGCCACATCGGCAAGTGTGGCAGACGGACAGAGTGATGCTGCTCCTAGTGCTGAATGGTGCTGGCYGCAGAGACCCTGGGACCCACTAGAGTTGGGCCTGAACCCATTCCCCCATCCTGTAAAAGTTTTGGCAAGCTCAGAAACAAACACGTCCTCTCCTAGTTGAAAAACAAAGCTCTTTAGAAAAAGGGAAAGAAGTGAGAAATATCTCCGAGACCGGAACTGTACCTGGGACAGGCATCAAGCCTCTGATCTAAATCAAGCAGCGCAGRAGCCTGAAGCTGAGCCCTCACCTCCTGGGCGAATGCCCTGATGAGCTCCTGGGCCTCAGCTRGGATGAATAATGCAGAGTGGTCGGTGTTTCCCACCACTTTCCTGGGACCAATTACCCCACCGCACATGCCTCCTGGGCAAATCACTGTCTGCTTGCTTGCGTGGAGGGAGCCAGGGTCTTCCTAGCCCCTGCCTAAGTCTCCTCCGGGGCTCAGATCCACTCTTCAGCAAAAAGCGAGGCAGCAGATCAAACATGAGCCTTCCTCCCCACGGCTCCCTTCCCGCAATGCCTCCGCTCCAGGGGCAGCTGCAGACGTCTGCAGCTCTTCTCTCAGCCCCCCTAGAGCAATGAAGCTCCAGTCGTTTTCCAGCTGAGCCTGGTAATGGGCACAGAGCTCTCCCCTCACCAGCCTTCCAGCTGCAGGTCACCCTCATGCCAGGATACGTAATCTAGTTCAGCCAGAAAGCAGCGGATTTCATTTAGGCAGCTCAGCCCCTCCTCATTTACCTTTCTCCTCCTTCCTTTTAATGCAGACACACTTAGGACAAAGAATTGCCGTTGTGAAGGGACCCTAGACATTTAAAAACTGTAAGAAACAGCTTTGCAGACTACAGCTCTGTGTCAACCAGCAGGTCTGATTGGCCCTTGTCTTCCCTCCCATCCTCAACCTAAAGCAGAGGATTTAGCATTCCTGCTGTGCAGGAGCTAAAAACATAATCAGAGCAAATGTTATCAATAAGCCAATCTTATATACACTGCAAATAAGGAAAAGGGACACCACCTATTTTAAATCCCTTTTATATACACAGGAAGTGTATATAAAAGGGTTTTCACATGACAAGCTGTGCCCTCGCAAGTGTTTAAAATAATCCATCTTCTAAATTCCAGATAAGAAACATGCACTTTTGACCATAGAGTTCACAGAAAACAGGTCAGACACAAGCAACAGGTTCTGTGTTGGTCCACCTGATGCCATGGTCAGCTATATCTTGGATTGCTGGTGTAGTAGACAACACACATGTGAAAAGACTTCCACGGAGTTTCTCCCCAAAGCTAATTGTAGGGTGAAGTGGGGTTTTGTCTTAGATTCCAAAGTGCAGGGTGCCTGCCAGCTTCCACCCTCACCAACTGCTCTATGCCTTCCTCTCCAGGCCATGAAGCTTCATGCCACCACTTTTCAAGAAGGGACAGCTGGCCCAGCCCAGCAGGGGAGACAGGGAGAGGGAGGCCTTGAGGCCTCCGAGACCTGAAGATTGAATGTACTGGCCTGTGATGAGTAGCTCCAGTTGGGTTACGCCTTGGGCTGCTGGTTGAGCTGCACAGATGTGGGGTGATACAGACTGTGGGGACCGAGTGAGCTTCCTGAGACAGGGCACAGTGTGGAGTACATGGACACGGAGACACAGCAGAGCCCTGGGACACTCGTCTTCTCAGAGACGACTGTTACAGTTTGTCTGGGGCTTAGCACCAGGCACAAAACACAGGGAAGCATGTTTATCTGAAACAGCAAAGTCATGCCGTCCAGAAGACTCCTTTAATGCTCTTCAAGAATGGCTTTAAGAGAATGTCAGGCAATTTCATTTTCCACTGCACTACCAGAGTATTAACTTCTTCAGTCTGCTATGTACATCTGAGGAGTGACAGAAGAGGAGGTTTCTTGAGAGCATGAAGTTCCTCAGAGCCCCAAATACCAAACCAAAATGACTGACATTTTTTCATACTTTCTGTCACTCATTTGACAAAAGCAGCAGAACGCAATCACCTTTACCAGGTATCGCGAGAGAAGGAACAGCCTGTATAATAAGAGCATAAAGAGATAATGAAGGACTTACAAGGACATCAGTGAATTCTGAGGAACAGACAGTGTTCATTATCAGTACATCAAGATGCTCTTGAAACACACATCCTCAAATGGGGGACTTTGTGAACACTACTGGGAACTATCAAATTCAGAGCTCTAACTCACCTCTGATTTAAAGATACTTGGCAAGAGCGAGTTTGGGGAGGTTGTGTCTCTCCCTTCGTTTTTATTTGCAAGAAGAGACTGCTGAAGTTATGAATCAAGAGGTGCAAGACTTACCTGAATAAAGTCATACTGGGTGGTTATGTGACCTGATCTTCTTAGTTATTTTCATTTCTCTCAGTAATGATGGCAGCAAAGTCCCAGAAAATTCACATCTCCTCTGTTTGGCTGTATGAATTTATCGGAAGGAACATTGAAATGACTGCAAAAGTCCCAGTGAGGCATGAACAACAAAAATGTATAAACGCTCTCTTTATGAGAGTGCCTCTGTGGATAGAATGCAGATGTTGTTACCAAAAGATATATCTTGCAAATAATTAATTTTGCCATCCTGTCCTTCCTTCCATCCATTGTATGACACTGCCTGAATGAAACTGTAAAAAAGCTGTACTGTAACATGAATTATCCACCTGCTCATTTTTGCGGAAAATTCCGGCATGCCTTGTCACTGTCTGGTTCATACTATTCTAAATTAAATTAAATTAAAATTATTCATCCAGTCTGTACACTTATATAGACTGAGTAAAAATAGCACATTTGAAACTTTTATGTACAGGAAAAAAGTTAGCCCTATTTTATGTCTGAGGAAATCCTACTGGACTCAAATCCTAAACCTGCCTTGATTGCAATTGGTGGGAGTTTTTCTCTGTTGTTTAAAGAACCTTTAATTGCTCTTCCATTTCATAGGACTCCCCTGTAAGTATAAAGAGGTTAATTACTTCATGAGTAGTATCTGCTTCATATTAGTATTAATTATTTAGCAATTAATTATGAGGCATTGCCTCTCAGGGATATTTGCAAGGTATAATAAGCTCCAGAAAAAGACAGCCTCTGCCCCAAAGAATTTCCAATTCCTTCTTTTCATTTATATGACCAACAAAATGTAGTGTCACTTACACAGTAGCTTTCTGAAAATAAACACGGCTTTCCATCCTACCTCCCTGATGCAGTTCTGGATGAGAGCAGTGATTGCTGAAAGGCTGTTAAAAATACATGTCATTCTGAGGAGATTTAACAAACAAACATTACCTTCTAAGTATTCTTCGACTGTCAGTCTGTACTGCAGTCATGTGGGGAGCTTCCAAGCAGGGGCTCTGCTGATTGATCTCCATAGTCCAACCCCTAACAAATGCAGAGGGTAAGCAGCATTCCCACTATCCGGCTTCCCCCTATATTACAAAGAACAAGCATCCCAAGATGCTTTCTTATGCCTCTGAAAAGGGCAGTGAGGGGGAGTTCAGATCTATCAGAGCAAGGCAGGATGCTGTAGACTAGCAGCTCAGCAAAGAGACCAGACTTGAAATCAATTAAGGATTTCAGTGTTTAAATCCTAACTTCAAATTTAATCTGTGCAGCAACAGGTTGGAAATGAAGCAGCAGGAAGTTCTTTCCAGTGCTTCCGAAGCCTGAATATTCAGCTGTTATGCCCACTTACTGGTCTTCCCTACTTTTTTCTTCTATGCAGCAGACAAGCAATTGAAGACAGCATCACAGCCTAAAAGCCTCTGTGTAAAAAACAAATCTGCTCTTGTGCTCAGTTAGGAATTCACTAAATCAAAGTCACATCATCATGAATCTGGTGTCCTTTTACAGGTCTAGTGATGTTACTTCCAGATTCAGCAACCCCGTGAAGCAGAGACTCTTCCTTGGCAGTACAGTGCGTGCAAAGCATCAAGCAGTCTCATGTGCAAACAYGAGGCTGCCCTACTTTCTGCAAATGACTGCCCCTCAACCGTCTTCACCAGACAGTTTGATTATACTTCTCATATTGCAACACAGCTGTTCATAACTTGCCGTCTGCACCGAAAACACTAGCCAAGTATTCCAGCTGTAGAATAGCTTTCTATTGTTGTTTGAAGAGACTCAGTACAAATTACTTTCCCTTATATCCCTGGAAATCACATAAACATTGCAAGAGGCACAAAGTGATGCATTTAGAACCACCTCTGTGAAGTGCCATGACAGTGTTTTAATGAGGATTATCTTTCTCCAAATGTTTAGCAGCTCCCATTTGCCAGAACTCCTTTGGCTGAGAAGATACATGAGAAATGCTGTTCACACATCATTGCTCGGCAAACTTTTGGATTTGGAAGATCCTGCTCTCCTGGTTGTGAATCCATGATCTAAAGTAAGGTATTTTGTGATGACTTAATATCTTTTGCTCTAAAATCAGTAATGCTAAGTACAAAGGAGATTGGTGGGAAAATAGAAAAACTGGGAAAACCAGCAGTAGATGGAAATGATGCCTGTGTAAGGGGCAGAGACTGATTAGTCACTGTCACTCCCAGGATAAGAAATAGGAGACATTAAGCAAAACTGACAGGTGGCAGGTTTGAAACAGAGATAAGGGAACAGTTTTCACACATTGTCTAGCAAGGCTGTGGAATTCCTTGACAAGGGATGCTGTGGATCCTAAATGTTTACACATTTCAAAAAGGACTGGGCAGATACTTGGAAGAAAATCCCTTGAGGTGTGTTAAATACAAAGACAATACATTTGATTTTAGAAATATCTGGCCAGCAATTCTTCAGTGCGTGAGAGAGGTAGCAACCCTGCACATTTGCCCTGTTCTTCCACTCTTCCCGCAATAGATGAGGTGGCAGAAGTTAAGCCCTATTCCTGTTCACTCTTCCTTGGTAGCTTTACCATCACGGAAAGGTCAAAGCTTATTTCTCTAGTCAGGATGAGACAAGAGTAYATATTATTATCTGGTAAGCTAATAGTTAAGACATGTATCCTGMCACTTGCCCTGTTTGAGAAAAATCATGAGCCAAAAAATGTGTTTTTTACTGCATATTTTTAAACTTTTTTCCTAAGGAAAGTAGGTTCCAAAACTAAGCTCTGATCATATGCATGTGTTTCTGTCACAGCCAGTCCCTTCCACAATTACTTTTGAAGCCATTGTCCAGTTTCAAACACCATTGACAAAGCAGGAAAGATTTCAAAAATGTCAAGTTTCTATATATGTAATAAATAGAAGTCTCTGAGTAGGGAAATCAAACACTATTAATACCCTTACTAAAAGAAAAACAGCTCTGTTAATGAGAACCTTATTAGACACCAACATTCAATCTCTAGACATAGTCTTAGGAAACTACATCTTGTTGCTTCTAATGCTTATGAAAGCACCTTTTATGGCTTGAAGACAGCACATTTTACTGTCTACAACCTAAATTACATAGAATCCACCAGAACCTGATTAATATTGCCCACTGATTGTATGATTAAATTATCAGTAAGGGAAGATGGGAGAATAAACAAGGAGAGAGGCTCTCAATAGTGTAAAGAAGACATAAAATAATTTTGCTCTGAAAAGCGTAATAATGCCTGAGTCCTTAAGTGATCACTGGATCACATCTACTAAGAAAGAAATCTGACAGAGCAGGAGTGATTGAGTTAATTTAACCAGGGTAGAGTAGCCTGACTGGGGAAAGAAAATTAATGATAACTCTACAAGTGTATAAGAAGCCTAGAGTAACCTGTGCTGTACAGGTTTCTGCTGAGATAGTATGTATTGCCTKGGTCTCAGGTTGTATATGACCTGGTCTACTTTTTGACAGTTTAATCCAGTGCACAAGACAGACCACACGGTCTGGTCCTTTGTCTCTGATACAGTCCATAACATAGGTAGACCATGACATAAGCTCTGATGTAGACCATGACACCTCCTCTCTAGCTCACCATTGGTGCTTATCTCTGCAAGCCCTGGGCATTTGCCCCTCCAGTCCTTGGGTCCATGTTCAGCTACCAGCTGTAACACAGARTTGCTGGGCCCCTACTGTGACAGGAGAAATGGGGATTTCATCACCCGTGCTGCTCACAGTGCTCGTCCTTCCCCTTCTCTCTYAGCACTCTTCTGGAATGGGCACCTGAAAGAATAAAAAGGGAATGAGCTGTGTGAAGCTTGTCAAAACAAAATTGTTTGGTCTACCACAAAGGAACTGAAGTGAGGATATTTTACTCCTGGTTTTACATCTTCTCAGACAAGAGGACTCACTGTAGTTTCTCTGAGGGAGGCAGGGTCAGGCTTAGGTAGAACTTTCCCCTGGTAGACCACATTGCCCCAGAAATTACTGCTTTCCCCCAGCTGTAGGCAAGAAGATATCCTTGTTCTGTGCCACCTGGAAGCTCTGTGCAAGTGTAACAATGAGGTYATTATTCCCCACTTTCATGGCTTCAATGTCAGTTTACAAATTTGTCAGAAGTTTTAAATAGTCTGTGCCTTAAAAAGTGGCTCTGGATTATCAGTGGTTTTCAAAACAAGTAATCCAACAACTGAGTTCAGATGTCCTCCTGTTACACYTGTGTGAGACTCATATATGCTTTTTTTTCCCCCTCAGGAAAATTTGCTTCTGCCTCAGGCCAATAGTACTGGGATAAGGACAGAACAAACTATCTGTCARTCACCCACTGGCTGGAATCTGGCTACCCTCTCCACTTCAAGGATACAGCCTTCCGCTTGTTAACATTCCTTCACAGATAAAAAAGAACAACTTCCTTACGATGAACGTGGCCTCGCTCTACCTGCACTTTGGCCAGTTGTACACTGGATCAACTTCTTCAACAAGAATGAATGAATTCCCAGTTACAGTGGTGTAGGATTTGAATCACATTCAAAGTCTCTCATTCCATATGCAGCAAATCTGAAAACATTCCCTCAGTTATGCAATATGGTGTGGTCCAGAGACTTATTTAACTAGTGTCCTTTGGAGCCTCCCACAGCCCCATGCCTCAATTAATAAGCCCAGCTGCTCAGAAGGGCTAATTCAGTCACAGCTGCCATGACCACATTATTTTCAGTTCCTGACATACGTTAAGGAGTATTGCCATCACTTTATTTTCTCCAAGGGCCTTGTCAGCTTTGCAAGAGTTCCTTGGCAATTTGAGGGAAGCCAAGTATTTATGGCTGGATGTTAAAATAATTAAGCCATCCAGGTCTGACTGAGGAAAATGAAACTGAAACTTGAAAGAATTCCTGGACAGATACAGCAGATGGGTGAGAAGAGAAAAGGGTACATCCARGACCATTTGGCCTGGGAAATAGATTTGATAATCATGGCTGAAGTCATGGAAAAAATATTTTGTAAGCCAGATGATATAGGTGCATCCCTGTGAGTAAGAAGTGCAGCAAAAAGAGCAGGAGACCTGCATGGGTGAGCAAGGAGCTCTTGGCCAAATTCAGACAGAAGAAGAAAATACACAGAATGTGGAAGAGGRGACAGGCTACTTGGGAGGATTATAGGAAAGCTGTCAGAGTATGTAGAGATGCGGCGAGGAAGTYGAAGGCCCATTTGGAATTGTGTCTGGCAAGGGATGTTAAGGACAACAGGAAGGGCTTCTTCARATACATCAGCAGCAAGAGGAGGACTGGGGAAAATGTGGGCCAGCTACTGACTGGGGTGGGGGCCCTGGTGACAAGGGATACAGAGAAGGCAGRGTTACTGGATGCCTTCTTTGYTTCAGTCTTCACTGCTAAGGGCAGCCCTCAAGAATCCCATAGCCTGGACAYGAGAGAGAAAGTCCGGAGAAGGGAAGMCTTTCCTTTGGTTGAGGAGGATAGGATTAGAGACCTTCTGGGCAGGCTAGAGCAGTGGACGTTGTGTACCTTGACTTCAGCAAGGCTTTTGACGCTGTCTCCCATAACATCCTCCTAGATAAGGTCAGGAAGTGTGAGTTAGATGAGTGGACAGTGAGGTRGATTGAGAACTGGCTGAAAGGCRGAGCTCAGAGGGTCATCGTCAGTGGTGTGGAGTCSAGTTGGAGGCCTGTGGCTAGTGGCATCCCCCAGGGCTCAGKACTGGGTCCCATCCTGTTCAACTTCTTCATCAGTGACCTGGATGAGGGGACAGAGTGCATCCTCAGCAAGTTTGCTGATGATACYAWRCTGGGAGGAGTGGCTGACACACCTGAGGGCTGTGCTGCCATTTAGAGAGACCTGGACAGGCTGGAGAGCTGGGTGGAGAGGAACCTCMTGAGGTTSAACAAGGGCAAGTGCAGAGTCCTGCACCTAGGCAGAAATAACSCTAGGCACCAGTACAAGCTGGGGGCTGACCTTGTGGAGAGCAGCTCTGCAGAGAAAGACYTGGGMGTGCTGGTGGATGACARRTTGACCAYRAGCCAGCAATGTGTCCTTGTGGCCAAGAAGGMCAATGGTCTCCTGGGGTGTATTGGGAAGAGTGTTGYCAGCAGGCTGAGGGAGGTGATCCTGCCCCTCTACTCAGCCCTGGKGAGGCCTCATCTCRAGTCCTGTGTCCAGTTCTGGGCTCCCCAGKAMAAGAGAGACATGRAGCTACTGCAGAGAGTCCAGCGTAGGGGTACGAAGATGATCCGAGCGCTGGAGCACCTGCCCTGTGAGGAACGGCTGTGAGAGCTGGGCCTGTTTAGCCTAGGGAAGAGAAGACTGAGGGGGTGAGGRGGGATCTTATCAATGTGTACAAGCACCTGAAGGGAAGATGTCAGGGGGATGGGGACAAACTCTTTTCAGTTGTCCCGTGTGACAGGACAAGAGGCAATGGGTAGAAATTGAAGCACAGGAAGTTYCGCCTGAACATGAGGGGGAATTTCTTCCCTGTGAGAGTGATGGAGCASTGGACCAGGTTKCCCAGAGAGGTTGTGAAGTCTCCTTCTCTGGAGATCTTCAAGGGCTGCCCGGATGCAGCCCTGCCTAACGTGCTCTAGGTGACCCTGCTGATYGKGGAGGTTGGACTAGATGATCTCCAGAGGTCCYTTCCAACCTTACTGATTCTATGATTCTATGATATGAATCTTTTGAAAAAGCAGTGCTGTCAAAGGAAAGCAGAAGCCTTGAGGTGCAGGTGAACCTGTTTGCAAAGAACTCATGAATACCAAAGCTCAATCAAGCCTAGAAGGGGTGTCACAAAGTCATTAGAGACTCTTCTCAAACTAAAATGCATCTCTGTCCTTTTTCTAGTCACAGGATGTTTCTGGACACACATTTATTCCTTTTCCTGAAAAATACTTTCTCCTAATCTCTTGTCATAGTCRTGTTTGCAGTCCTCTCCTGACTTCAGTGCTTGAGGCTGCATCCCCCATCTGCCCATGTAAAACTTCACCTCCATGGTCCATGGAAGTAGCTGTTTTATGATAAAATCAGACCTTTTGCACAGAGGATGGTGTGTAGMCAACTTTATGTGGCTGCCTTTTTAGAGTCAAGCTTTGATTTGTTGACATAAAGTCATTTGTAAAAGGAAATAACAAACATGATGAATTCTAATGCTCTGTGTGACATGGTGCTTAGATAGCTCATAGTTAACTACATCACCAATATTTCACAAAGCTACAGTAACTCCACTCTCTTTAAAAAAAATACCCTTACAAAAACAACACTTTATCATAGTATTTGTGGACAGGTACCAAAAAAATCAATGGTCGAGGATCTACATCTATCACAACTTGCAGAAAACCTTCTGCTAATATCAGGTCAAGGGAAGCTGCTCTAATTGTCTGGATTCCTATATCTGCTCATATTCACCTGACACCACTCACTGGCATTAAAATAGATTTTTAACCCCCCTGCTTCATGCATCACTGCCAGCATGAGAAATAAATCAGCCCTTTTGGCAATAGCATTTGTGATAATGAGGCTGATGCCACCGGGAGGTTCGCTCACTGGTGTGGTCTCCCTTGCACCAGTATCATTTCAAGTACTTCTGGGATCTGGGTGAGGCCACCAAAGTACCCTGAGGGGCCAGACAGACCTTGATACCCTCCCTCCCCACAGCATGGACACCCCAAAATTCATTCCTTTCATTCCCACCCATCATATCATACAGGATTTCAAGGTACTGAACTGTGCTGTAAGAGGCCAACAGATGTAAGTCAGCTTTAGGCCCCAGAAGTCACTGAGCTGATAAGAGGAAACCAAGGGTAAACTTTCCAAAGAAACCCATGTGACGCTGGAGCCTACAGCTCATCTGCACAGGTGACTGATATGCTTTTGTTCTGATACATACCTTTTCGAAAATATAATACTCTGCTTGGATTTTAGACGTATCACATTACATTTAAAGGGACCAGGAAAGGGGTTTACTTAGGGTTTCAGTAAAAAGAAAAATCTCTCAAAATTGTCAGTGTAAACACCCAAGGACTTGGAAACCTTGGATATATTCCTTTTTTTACTTTGCTAGCTATGACATTGGTTAGATCAGTTGATGGCTCATACTCAAAGTTCAGCCGTCTGTATAATGCCACTTCCTTTGTAAACTGCATATGGGTCCATGAATAAGAAATTATATATGAAATATAAACATTATTATTATCAAAGCTTAATAACAATTATATAATAAAATATTAATTACAAACTATATGTAATTATTARTAATAATAGTACATTACAGCAGAAGCTGATAAGTGGTCCTCTAGCTACAGTAAACAATACCTATTTAGTACAACAGCCAGTGAAAACTGAGGGCCTTACATACTCCAGAACTAATCATACCTCAGGCACAAAAAGAATCCAATATTCAGTGGGTGGTGGGAGCAATTTCTGTCTGTAAAATACAAACCATCAGTCCAAATGAAAAGGCTGACCTCAGAAAAGGAACAGATTTGTAGTTACCGGCAGCCACTTCATGCTTCTATAGTTATGTATTCACTAGCCTAGTTCCTACTGAAGAATATGAGTGAGTTTTTCCTTGTTTTTTTCACTCTAAAGAAGACAGCACTGTGGTAGTGGCAGGGCAAACACAAGAGGAGCAATCAAACATCCTTCCACCCAAATCTCCTTCAGTAACCAAAAAGAGATGCCTGGAGATGAGCATAAGGATAAATCAAGTATAGAGCAATACTTCCTCAAGTATTTTCTAATCATTCAGTAACTTGCAGCTCCAGAAATTCTTCTACCAAAGGCAGAGCCTATTTAACASCCCTCAATGGATTTCTCTTTCATGAAYTTGCTTCATGATTCCTTGAGTCCATATAGACTTCCAGGCTCTGTACCATCCTGCAGCAAGTAGTTCCTACTGCCCAACTCTATATGATATGAAGAACTACCTTCTTCTGAGTGTTTTAAGTTTGCTGCCYGCTAGATTAATTGCTTAATTGACTGGAATGGTTCCAACTCTCCCTTCCAGCCATGCAAGCTCCAGCTGGCCTCTGCCCTTCTCCTTTTAGTCTTTTACGCTGAAGAGCCTTCATCTATTTATTTATTTGCTCCTAAGGAAGCTGTTGCATACCTTTGATTATCCTTGTGCCTTGTCTCTGCTGTGGAAGCCAGTTGTCAGTGTCTGGAAGCAGCATGAGTCCTCTGGTCCTCTGGAAAGCAAAATCCAGAGGGAGAGGGAATTGAGCTAGGAAACACTCAGCTAAAAGGCTGGTGCACAGACATGCAGGGTCCAGCTCCTGTCAAGGGCAAATAGCAAAACAAAGACCTTATCAAACATAGCCTTCACCATTTGGGTGGACAGGGTGGAAAAATCCCCATCTTAATTTGGACAGTTAAGAGAAAGGTGAGGAGAATGATGGAGGAGGAGGAGAATTAAAAATGCGTTAGGACTCTTAAACATGGCACCACAACTGCTCCATTGACAAGTGCTGCCATGCTCAGCTCAAACGGTGCTTCAGGGAAGCCAGGGCACAGTTCTGAGGAAGTGCCTGAGAGGCCTATGAAATCCATCCATTTAATCTATTTCAATGAATAGTTAATRAGGGGGCACTTAAAATAAATAGCAATACCTACTTCACCGTAAAGTATCCCACTGYGCAGAGGGAACCCATTGTCTCCCCTGCAATCTCACCTGGCTCTGTGCTTTGTTCCTCCCCACAGAGGCATCACATGTGCTGCAGAAGGTGCTGCTGGAAGATGGCACTYGTTTCAATAGTCACGTAAAAGCAATTTCATATGAAATATCTCATTTGCTTATTAAAAATCAGCGAGGCTCTCACCTCAGGTGGTTTCACCTCTGCAATCTAAAAGCTAATTTTAACCCACAAAGATTTTTATTTTTCCTCCTAGAAAATCTAGACACTTCTATCTCAAGGCTCTCTCTGCTTAATAAATAGCTCTTTACAAAAAGTGCTTAACATCTCAGCACTTATGCTGGATAAAGACTATTTCAGTACTGAAATGAGGTGATAATGTACTAGCATCACCAAAACCTGCTGTTCCTGACAGCTGGTAGTCTCTCCCCAATAGATACACTACTAAGCAGGAAGGATTTTTACTAGGGCATGGAAGAAGRAGCAAGGATTGAAATTCCAAAACTTTCTC
The DNA here is from genome assembly GCF_003343005.1 of Rhea americana. NCBI lineage: Eukaryota > Metazoa > Chordata > Aves > Rheiformes > Rheidae > Rhea > Rhea americana. Next base: position 2,372,359 of record NW_028186868.1, read on the forward strand.
GATCAGCGACATGCCCACAAATAAATGTATGCAAAGCTAATGGAATCTCAAAGCATTAATACTCTAGCCAGATTTTTTTACCTTTGTTGTGCTGCAGCTTGCTGTCCCCACAGTTCAGTTGTCAATGAATCATAAGATCATTTCCAGTCCAATTCTGTGTCAAGTCTTCTAGGTTATTTAAATTACTGTGAAAGACTTCTTACCCAGTTTTGTGCTGAAGTGTATTAGAAGTGCTCACACAGTCTAATAATAAACTTTAGCTGTAGGGACCTGCACAGTCTAGCTGGCTACAAGCCCCTACTGCTGAGGGGGCCACATCCCCTGAACACCATCCCTGGTGCATCCATGTCCACCTCATCATAGCCTGAAGGCCTAGGTTTTTCCAGTTGATTTGCCAGTCATTACAGGTCTCCTATTTGCTATGCCTCTAACAACAGGGCACTGAATAGGGGTGGGCTGTCTTCATTCATTTTCCCTTCAGCATCTGAGTGTCAAGTGTGCCAAGTATGTAAGGCTCTTGCTCTCTTGGCAGAAGTCTAGCCAGATAAAAAATTGGTAACCCCAATATAAAGCGGTAAGCAACTTTAGGGGTGCTATCACATCTCCTTTTTTTCTCACTCTTTTTCGATGCTTAATGTGGGTTGTGCTTCTATCACGAATTTTCCTAGGCAGGAAAACTTTTCCATAGCCTCTTTTTGTCCTATAGCAGTAAGTAACCTAATCAACTGTAAGCATGAAGAGCTGAGATGAGGCCTCATTCAACTGGGCCCAGAGTGAAAGTGTTGCTTAGAGTCAAACCTGAAGCTGCTGTAGTGAAACTTTGAAGGATGGCACCACAGGGCTGTGTAAATGTCCCTGAATTATGTGATGCTCTTTGCCCATGAATCAGAGGATCATAAGGGACTCTGTTCCTAAGTACCTACATGATGACTTGTAGCCTCTCTCARTTTGCAGGCTGCACTCCAGGTATCTGGAGTTCCCATCACTCACTCAAGCAGGTTCTGCTGGCACATGGGAATTGCMTCAACCAGGCTGCTGAGCACTGTTTTAAGTTAAACTTACGCCGCTTAACAAAAATCTAGTATCCCTCATCTAAATGTTTGCTTAGCAATCCAGAGTCCTCCTGGCTTCTTGAGCACATCTCTACATATCAACCTGAAACATACACACAAACACATTCAGACACACATGCACATATTCTGCTCAGCAGCCCTGAAAAGATGTGGGCAGCAGTGACAGTGTGAAAAGGCTAAGGATGAACCAAAGGAAGAATAAACTGACACTTCTTCCTTCCTTGATGGTCACAGTGACCTTACACACTGCAGCTTTCCAATATTTTTTGGCACATGCATACAGCATCCTCTAATACAGCTCATCCCCTGTTGTGGCTTGTAGAGCCAAACTRAACCACATGAGCTGGCTCCAGGCTTGCTCTGCATCCAAAGTTTAGGGCTTACCTGCTTCCGGAAATAGAATAAAAGTGAACTTTCAAAGGCAGAACCACTGTGTTAGCTTTATACCTCCTCCCACAGGAATGCATATAAAATTGTTCTAGGTTTGCTGAAAGTAGTGCACAGACACAGCAGCTCGGAGCAGCTGGTTTATATAAGGCCATGCAGGAAGGATGTTATCACGAYACCACTCATTTGGAAGCAGAGGAGTTGACGGCACCATGAATACCTCTGTCTTCCTCGCACGCAAGGCACAGCTTGCATATTGATCAGAAAGAATTTGCAGTAATGCTGATGAAAACTGTTGGTGTAAAATCTGCAGCATGATAAGAATAAATCCCTTCATCTCCCCCTTTCTTTCACGATCAGCCAGGAACAATATTAAAACTGTAGGACAGAGGATTTCCGGATTTCATACATTAAAGAATTTTAATTGCACTTCAGGGTAATTCAGTGCGTAGCATATGAAACATTGTARGCAGAGAAAATAGCTACTCTGGAAAGCATCTATAATTTTCAGGGATTCCTTTTATGGTTGATTGAATCCAAATATTTCTGCCCTTGACTAAGTGCTCCCCGTTCCCCTGTGTCTCTTAGTAGTCCCTGTAGAGGCTGAGCAGAATAACACTAGAAAGAATAAACAGCCAAAGCACGGACATAAAATCCCTCAGTTAATGAAGGGGGCTTCTCTGCTCACTGATTTAGTACAAACAGGGTTTCTACTGCAGGCTCAGACAGGGCTGGCTGGCTGCATGTGCTGAATTGCAACAACAGGAATAGAGAATTTGAGAAAAAATGCCACTAACACAACGTATGGCCTCCCACTCTGGTGAGGAAAGGCTTATTTCCTCCCTTATGGCTTTCACGTGTCTGAAGGAAGCCCCTACTCAGTCTGATCATTGTTATTCATTATTTATGGAGTGAGGCCAACATGCCTGTTTTTTTTCATTCCTAGTATGTTAGTGGCTGTCAGAAGAACAAGCAATCAGGAACTACCTCCCCTTCTGATTTCCCTCCCTTCTCCTATATATTGGACATGCACAGACATAGCCCTACACTTGCCTAAGCTCATATATTGCTTTTCCTAGTGCCAYTTTGAGGTTGCTTTCTCAAGCTTTGTAATTGAGCTCTCACTCCAACAGGTTAAAATGTCTGTAAACACCAGTTTGGACTCTTTCTAAATGTTTGCTATATAGATATCTGACATTTATTTTAGATTGATCCCAGGGTTAGGTATAAATCTTTGTAGCGTGGTAGTTTTCAGCTGCTTTCTCCTTGAAAAGAAAAGCATGACTTTTAACACAGGTTGACTCACGGGTTAATCSTTGTGTAGATGAGATAATTTTTACTATAACCAGCAGCTGCTGCTTGAAGCAAACCTAGAGGGCCAGGCAAGACTTACCTCAGCTGGCTGACATATCTTAGGGCCACAGTTCGTCTTTTCCACACAAGGGTATACAGATCTATTAACAAATATTTTCTGTTCCAGAGAAGACACAGTTTACACGGCTTCCAGATGACTCCTGCAATCACAGTGATGAGCCTAAACATGTGACAGTTAATGAACTCAAAGCTTATGCACACATGTATGCACATGCACACTCTCAAGATTAACCACTAAGAAGACTGTCAACCAAAAAATACTTTGGAAAAAGAAAGGAGACATTCCCAGCTCCACCTCTTTCCAGTCTGGGCCAACAGAAGTCTCTGCACATACAGAGGTGTAGTGGTATCCTCCAGATACAAGTGAAGGGAATGAGCAGTGGCATGCTTTCCTTTATATTAAAATTAGCCCTGGGACAAATGATTTTTTTTCTGTGACACACAAGGCCATCCATGTTCTCCGTCTGAGAGGATGTGGCTCTGAATACCCGGAGCTGGGTTTTTCTGAAGCCGAATCTTGCCCCTTACTGACAGAAATCCTGCTGCAATAAAATGCACGTGAACAGTGAGCTGCCAACGGGTGGGAGAGCTACACGGGATGTCCAACCATCTCCTTACATTGGGGCAGGATTAATAGAGCTGATCTGTCTCTGACAGACCTTTATCTACTGTGTTTGACAACTATTATCATTTCTCTCTCACCCAGGGCTACCTCTTCCCTTTTCTACACTAAACAAATAGTTATCAGAACCTCTTCTTCTCTGTCAAGTTTTCAAACTGTTAAACCAATATGACCTGCACTTCTTTCCCACATCTACCAGGCCTGGCTTTTCACCTGTTGTTTGTAAGTGAGTGAGTTGTAGTCTGAGCTATTTATTGGATGCCTCTAGCCTTGGAGTCAAGGAGAGGAAAACTCACACTCATATTGGTCCTTTGAGGCAGCTCTCATCACAGCAAAAAACAGAGCGCTTGCTTTCCCTGCTGGCTGAGCACAGCCATTCATCAAGCGGTGGGAAGGCCGGGTTGCCTTACTCCAGTGTTTATTGCTCACAGGCTTCACATCATTCTCTAAGAGTTATGTAAAAAGAAAAGGGAGTACAAGYTACTAAAGGGCAAGGATGACTCCTAGCTTTGGTCTTGACCCATACCAAGCCAGCTAGTTTCTGCCTTAATGTGGCAATAAGGCATGAGAGCAAAGAGAAGCYGAGAGCACTGAGCTGAAAGGCGAAGGGAAAACAAGCAAAGTTGCAGCAATAAAAAATTAATAAATGGATTTGTCTTCCATAACCATTCAGTAAGCTCATCATGAACAAGAATGGGGCAAAAGCCTGCCTCCCTAAGCCAGGGTCCAACACAGTGTGTAGTCCAATGTATTTTATGCATACAAAATGTGTGCGTGTGTGTGTGTATGTACGTACATGCACTCACCCACACCCACACCCTCAAGTGATTATGCCCTTCTCCCGATCCCTTATTAAGTGGTGATCTAGAAATCCAGTTGTTTCCAGTTCTTTTGGCTTGCACTTGATCCAGTCAGGTTATACACCCAGSCAGATGCACAGGACTCAGATACCTGCATCTGGATTGTTTTACAATATATGATTAAGAAATATCTAACAGAAATGTTTGTATTTAGATATTTGCAAGCTACTTGCATTTACACTGCAAGTTTCCAACCTTTTCTCCTTCTTACCTCTGCCATGTCTTCCTTCCTGGAAGAACTGAGAGCCAGGAATTCATTGCATGCCATGGACGAAGATCCTGAATTTTGAAATAGGAAGTTTGGTTTGTGTTCCTATCTCTGCTACTGATTTCCAATATCACCTTAGGCAAGTCCCTTAATGGATCTGTAGTAATATTTTCCCACCTGGAAAGCAGCTGCATTAAGAACCTTTTGTGTTCTGATAACAATTGGCGTTTTGATAACAATTGATGAAGTGTACTGCAAAGCCTAAAAATAAGAAGATAAAAGAGTAAGAAATAACTGACTGGCCCACAGCAGTGGTCTATGGAGCCCAGCACTCTGCATCTTTCAGTGGCAGCAGAAAATGCAGTTTTGGGAGGGAAGTGAGCCTGGCCACTACCTATGGTCCATCACCCTCATCCATCCCCAGCATCTACAATCTTTAGAGGATCAGGGGTGTTCGAGGGTACATCCCTCCCTAGCCTGTTCAGTAGTCATTCATAAACTTGTTGTCTAGGAATTTGTAGAATCCCCTTTTTGAGCAAAATGAGTGCGACCACTGCAAAAGGCCTAGGGAAAAGCCAGCACATGTTGTGCCTTCTGGAAAGCTGGCAGAGTTGCCTCAGCAGGATATGCTAACAAAAACCTGGGGCATCCTTATTCCTGACCATGGTTGATACCTTGCTTTCCTCACACATTCTGCACCATGCAGAAGCGCAGACAGAAATCCTCAGCACAGCCCAGAGGTTTTAAGCAGAGGTCCCAAAGAAGGTAACAGGTTTAAGAAACCAAATAAGTAGTAATTAAAAATAAACGGGCAGAGGTTGTGCATTCCCTTGCCCCATCTGGAATTATAGTGGTGGATTTAATATGCCAGTATTGACATTTTAATTAATCACTGCTTCTAAAATGCTTTGCAGGTGAAAGCCTAACACAGTCAAAATTATTATTAATAATAACACTTCTAGTAGCATTTTTTTACTATTACATTATTACACATTAATATTATATAATATTATTAATAATAATAACAGCTTGTCCCTTATCATGGGAAGAGGCATATTAAGCTCTTTCCAGAATAAAAAGACTAATAATACTTATTAAAGGCTTTCCCTATATTTTAGCCAATAATCACTTTATAATTTCATCATTGAAATTAACCACATAGTCACAGACTGGGGCACACATAATTAACAACAACAACGGAAAAGAAATATGCTGCACTCCTGTAAATAGAAGCAGCACCCCCCTTTTCCCCCCACTGATGCAAAATACATAGGGGACCCTGTTGTCATAGTAACTGGCATTACAGCTTGCTTCCCATAATTAATGGAGGGCTTTGCTATTACAGTATTCTTGAAATTTCACTTTCCCTTGTGCTGCACTGCAGAATGCAGTATCATTTCCCCATTCATAAATATTTCATTACCAGAGTCTGCTGTGTTTCATCATCACTGATAACACTCAGCCTAATCCACCCATTACTGAATTCATGTAGCCCTGTCGGTAGAGCAACTTCCATTTCCTCCTTCTACTCCTGCAGTCTTCGTTTTTCTTGCTCAGTGTTCTCTTGTTGAAAAACTGTCATCTTAGACTAAGTACCTTTTTTTGTCTTAATCTAAAAAATAAATGTGAGCAGTAAAAGCTCTGCTCAAGTAAACAACGTACGGGCACACGTACACACAGTATTTGTATCACAGACATAATCTGTGTACCACTAAACAGATATTAGATCAGTGATGGAAGAATTGCAATATGTTATTGCAGAAGGAAACTCTAAATCTGTTTCAGTAAAGTATAAGGGTATCTTCAGGCACATGCGCTGTCCCTCTGCTTCTGCTGCTGACAGCTGTATGCAGCAGAAGTGATGTTCTGATCCAGAGGATGGATTGAGGCACAATATATTTCATAAATAACATACTTAGCAGAGCATATCCAAAGCTAACAGAGCAAATAGTTGCAGTAATATAGATGCTGAGGAGGCAAGAAAGAAATAGTTTTAATTCTTTTCCTCATTATCAGAACTTTCAACCAAATTAGCTCCAGCGTGCTTACTCACAAAGCTTTTCTCAATACCCATGCACAGAGTGTTTCAGTTTCCTTGTTACTTACTTGACATACTTTTCTTTTTTTTTTAATATTTTTCTCTTTGGTTTTGTTATCCCTTTGAAATCAGCTGGTGGTTGAGGACTGACAGATCTTAAGGAGATAGTGCTGGCCTTTTTAAAGCCAATTGCAGGAGATCTCTCCTGTAACTCTGTGGTAGATGCATCTTAGACTGCCTTTAAGGAGAAGGAGACTAGAAATGCCAAAGGGAAGGAAATACCATGTGTGACTTCCTAGACAGAAATTATATAGACTCCAGCTTGTTTCGTAATAGGTATCAAAGACTTGATGTAGTTTCCCTCTGGGAAGGACTAAATCCTGGATGAGAACCCATGGCTCAAATGAACATTAATGGGTACCATTGCATGTATCTTTTGACAGGCACTATATAAATATGTGAGAAAAATCTGTTTCATTTATTCTGCATGTAGAGGAAATAGCCAGTTAAAAAATTGCATAGCCTATGCAATAAATAGCAGTTATTTGACTATGCCATGCAATCCACAAGACCTGCTAGGATGTCATTTACGTTGACACATTTTAAAAAGAGAAGCTCTGTGAAGCCATTTTCTTCCACATATCATAGAAAACTACATTTTTTCATCTATTTTCAGTTCAGTGCTTCCATGTAGCAATAAGGGAACACTGGAAGCTGAGGGAAGAAATACTATTGTTCTGCTTTTTGACAAAAAATCCCCCAAACTGCCGGTACAAATTCCATTCCTTGCCAGGAATTGTATTCTTCTCTTGCATACAATAAGTTCCTGACTTTTAGGCCTGGAACGAAATATGTAATATAGAAATACACAATGGCATCCAAATTTTTCTCTTCTCTTCATGCGACAGAACGGTGATGAACCAATCTCATTTTTAAATGAGCTAGTGGAGTCTTTAACCCAGTTGTGTTGGGATGGAGGGTCTCACAGAGCTAAACAAACACCAGTCAAAGCCAGAAGACCCARTGTCAGCATTTGGTTGGGATGTTTACAGTATCATTTGAATACAGGACAAAGACCTAAATTTCCTATCATCCACAGCATGACTCTTCAATCACACGTTGAGATCATCCCAGGAAAGGAAAAGTCCAAGCACACCTAGCATGGGACCAAGCTTATGTAATCTGAGTGGACTATGCCAACCCAAACTGAGCATACTATGATCCAGTCTCCCAAGAGATATCCGAAGTTCAGCCTTTCTAAGCAGAATATTAATGCTATAGCCAACAGTGTGGAAAGACAGGTCAAGTTTAAACTCACTTTGCAGACACTAGTCTTCATCCTGCTGTGTAAATGCAACCAGTACAACCAAAATGCATCAGTCTTGCATGGTGACTTATTTCTAGGCAAGAGTAGCCACAAGGTTATTTTCAAAGATGTTCATTACAGGCTGAACATAAGGTGTGAGAAGCCCTCCAGCTTGCAAAATGAAGACTGTAGCTCTTCAGGAGTGAAACACACAGTGAAGCTGTAGCAGATTCCGTGACATATCCAAATGGAAAGGGCCATGGACTAAAAGCCATTCCCATGAGTAAAGTGATCTTGGTTCCTGACACAGTCATTCAGCTGCCTCACATTGTATTACTGGCACACAAATAGTTATGCTTCTTCCATCCAACAATTGCCAGCATGTAGCTCTTCAACTCAACAATTCATACGCTTTTTTTTTTCTTTGCTTTGCTCAGTTTAAAATAGGGGGAAAAAAAAGTTTGTGATGAGTTTTGTGCAATATATCTACCTGCTCTGAAAAGTTATTGAAAGTGACATGTGAAGAAAAATCACTCCTGACAATAAAGACAATGATGTCTTTTTCCTACTATTCCAGACAGAAAGATACAGTTGAATGTATGGGCACAGAAGAGAAAGCAAGAGAGTGAGTGCATGCATGAGTTTATATGCAATTGCCATTTATCTTGTTTTCCCCTTTCCTCATTTTTTAAAGAGATTTTTTATACCCTTGTCTTTTTTCTCCCATCCTCAGAAGCTTGATCATGCTTTTACCACCATGAGACATTTTTTCTCTCTTCCTTTCTGAAATCTGTGGAGTCCACCTTGCAACCATGTCCACTAATATTGACTTCATCATCAGAGCAGAAACCGCTGATCAGTTTTTTTTTCTCCAAACTATGAAATTAGAACAGCAGAGAACACAGAGGTGCACACCACTTAACATGGTACCCCCAATCTTCAAATAATTGTCCCTCTCTCCATCTCCAAAGTGGCCTTCTAATTTCCATTAAAACAATTTTTATCATCCGCCTCTCACCACCTCTGTTCCTGATGGCAAACCATTTAGTAGGGGTTCTCGGCAGGCAGATCCCAAACACTCATCCCCGGGCTGCCATGGAAAAGGCCTAATGTGGCCATCTGGATGCAATGTTCAATAATCTCTGCGTCCCTCCAACACGTGCTGCTGCCTGGGGAACCCACTCCCAGAGCCTGATTGCAGATTGTTCTGAAAACAGCAGAAATCGCCCAAGAATGAGGCGCTGTGTAAGGTTCTCACGCTCTATTGCGGGTCAGACCATGCGATCACCCGATGGCATAGGGGAGACACACAGCAGCAACAAGCTGCTGCGACATGGGAGGCTTTCCAGAGTCCTTTCACTGGGGWGTTTGTGCTGATGGAGCATGTGGGCTTCAGGCCACGAGTTTCCCATTTCTGTGTGAACATGATGTTCACGCTGTGATGAGTCAGCCCATTCTTCCATCAGGGCCCTGTGGAGAGGGCACAGCTGATACATTTGACACTCCACAGGCTATGGGAGATTACCAGGAGAAAAAAATATACATATGTTGGTGCTTGAGGAAGAAGAGAACCCCAGATAGTTAAATAAATGGCAGGGATTTAAGAGAGAAGAACAGGCTCCAAAGTTCAGCATGAAAGGATAGTAACTAAAAGTTACACATGCAGCACCTGTCCCTAGAGTAGCAGCTGAATAACCAGGACCCTTTAACAGCAGTTATTAGGCAGAAATTCATCACATTTAACTGGTTCTAGCATGAAGTTTCCTTGGTTACTGCTGCATGCTTGCACAGGCCTTTGGCAGGCAAAGCACCGTTTCTAGCCCTCCTCCGGCACAGAGACATCTGACCTTGGTTCAGTGCAGCAAAGTAGGCTGCAACTTCCTACTTGTAAGGCCCTGACTAAAGATGCTAATACCTTTAATGCCAACCATGTCAGGATACCGCCTGCCTTTCCTGGCAAAGCTTACTCACAGGAACAGGCACAACCTCAGCGGCCCCTTCACAGGGCACATCAGCCCATTGCTCCACAGCGGGATCAGTTGCTAATCTCCTTCCCAAAGCCTTCCTCCTATTGCTGCAGGCACTCACTGCAAAACCTGCTCTAAGGGCTTGGGATCACCCCAGAAAAGCAGAGCTATCTGAAAGTGCAGCCTGGATACGAAAAGTTATCCTTAGCACAATGCACCGCTTGTCTTTCTTCTTGAAGCACTAAGCTATTCTGTCACCATGGCGACCACTGAAGTTCAGGGACCCATTTCCCAAGTAGCCCTTCTCACTGTATTGCACCAGATATMGTAGTGGGTCCCTGTATGACTGGGATGTGCCGTGATGTAAATGCAAATGTTRTATCATTAAATACCCACACTAATAAAGCAGGCTTAAGCAGTCTGCAACCTCTGGAGGTCTCAAAGCATGTGGTAAAGGATAGAATGGTGACATCAGCCYCATTTTAAAGACTGGCACACTCAGGTAAAGTGACATCTTTATGGCCTCACCTGTCAATGTCACTGCAGAAAATACAAACCAGAGACCCCAACTCCCTTTTCAGTAGATCACACTGCTTATAATGGTACTTAGACCWCCTTGGCTAGTCAGGATCTGCTCTATGGCTGGATTTTGGAATTCATAGAATCAGTAAGGTTGGAAGGGACCTCTGGACTCTCTCCAGTCCTACGCTGGACTCTCTGCAGTAGCTCCATGTCTCTCTTGTACTGGGAAGCCCAGAACTGGACACAGKACTCGAGATGAGGCCTCCCCAGGGCTGAGCAGAGGGGCAGGATCACCTCCCTCAACCTGCTGACAACASTCTTCCTGATGCACCCCAGGATAACATTGTCCTTTTTGGCCACAAGGACACATTGCTGGCTCATGGTCAACTTGTYATCCACCAGCACGCCCAGGTCCTTCTCTGCAGAGCTGCTCTCTACAAGGTCAGCCCCCAGCTTGTACTGGTGCCTAGCGTTATTTCTGCCTAGGTGCAGGACTCTGCACTTGCCCTTGTTGAACCTCATGAGGTTCCTCTCCGCCCAGCTCTCCAGCCTGTCCAGGTTTCTCTGAATGACAGCACAGCCCTCAGCTGTATCAGCCACTCCTCCCAGCTTAGTATCATCAGCAAACCTGATGAGGAGGCACTCTGTCCCCTCATCCAGGTCATTGATGAAGAAGTTGAACAGGATGGGACCCAGTCCTGAGCCCTGGGGGATGCCACTAGCCACAGGCCTCCAACTAGACTCCATGCCACTGATGACGACCCTCTGAGCTCTGCCTTTCAGCCAGTTCTCAATCCACCTCACTGTCCACTCATCTAACCCACACTTCCTGACCTTATCTAGAAGGATGTTATGGGAGACAGCGTCAAAAGCCTTGCTGAAGTCAAGSTACACAACGTCCACTGCTCTCCCCTCATCTACCCAGCCAGTCATGCCATCAGAGAAGGCTATCAGGTTGGTTAAGCAGGATTTCCCCTTGCTGAATCCATGCTGGCTACTCCTGATCATCTCCTTTTCCTCCATCTGTCTGGAGATGACCTCCAGAATGAGCTGTTCCATCACCTTTCCAGGGGTGGAGGTGAGGCTGACCAGCCTAGAGTTGCCTCCTTCTCATCCTTTTTGAAGATTGGAGTGACACTGGCTTTCTTCCAGTCCTCAGGCACCTCTCCAGTTCTCCAGGACTTTTCAAAGATGATGRAGAGCGGCCTGGCAACAACATCCACCAGCTCCCTCAGGACCCGTGGGGGCATCCCATCYGGGCCCTTGGATTTGTGGATGTCTAGCCTGCCCAGAAGGTCTCTAATCCTATCCTCCTCAACCAAAGGAAAGKCTTCCYCTCTCCAGACTTTCTCCCTYACRTCCAGGCTRCRGGATTCCTGAGGGCTGCCCTTAGCAGTGAAGACTGAAGCRAAGGCGGCATTCAGTAACTCTGCCTTCTCYGTATCCCTTGTCACCAGGGCCCCCACCCCAGTCAGTAGCKGGCCCACAYTTTCCCCAGTCCTCCTCTTGCTGCTGATGTATCTGAAGAAGCCCTTCCTRTTGTCCTTRACATCYCTTGCCAGACTCGATTCCAACTGGGCCTTCACCTTCCTCGCTGCATCTCTACATACTCTGACTGCATTCTTACAATTCTCCCAAGTGGCTCACTGTGGTTTTGCTGCTAGATTCCAGATGAGACCCTTACCCATTTCTCTGACTCCTCTTMCTAGTCGCTGCCAAGCAAACAGAGGGAAGGGACCTGCAGCCTCTCATCAGAAAACATCTCTCTCCCAAAACAAGACAGCCTGAGCAGACTGAATGTTTGTTATATCAGATAAAAGCAGTTGATAGCTGATAATCCATAGCCTGAGAGAGATTTTCTATTCACATTTTAAGAAAAATAAGGTTCCTAAGGTCCCTAAATGAAGAAGGAATAAAATTCTATTCCCAAGAAACAGAAATCTAGTGATAAGTATCTTACTAAAAGTCAAATACTAATCTACAGTCTAAGTGCTAGGGCTAGATGGAAATTTTTGGACAGAGAACTTTCCATAAAATAATCCAGAAAAAAAATTGAGCCATTTCATGAACAAAGCTGTTGGTGCAATCATTTTGTCAGATGCCCTAAAACTAAGAGTCTGCAAGACTTGGGAATCCCAGATCATGAAGGTTTACAGTGGCTTTCAGGCTGCTCTTTTCCTATAGGGCTTCCTTGTTGTGCTTGCTAAACTGAATCAGATTCCCCTTGTCATTCAGGCATTCTGAAACTGGAAGCCAAGGACCATAGGACTTGAGATAAAAACTACACAAAGCGGCAGTGTTTGTCTACAGCAGCCACTTCCAGGCATCAGATTCAGAGCTGATATTCTGACATTAATTGAACTTCTAGAGCCAATAGCCAGGAAAAAACTCTAATTGAAAAAAATGCTCTTTGAAAAGATGTCAAAAGGTGAAGGTAAGGGAAGATGAATGATCCAGCAATGCCGTGACCCACAGAGTGACCTTATGTCAGCCATTGAAACCAGTTTAAAGTCCGAAGTGGGGGTCCCAGGGTGACCCTACTTCAACAGACCCCTCCCTGGCATAGCTGAAGGAATCAGGGAAACCYAGTCAATATTGCCAGATCCAAATGCCTCGAAAGCAAGGACATAGAGAAAGGCAATTGCAAAAGAAACATAGGCCTAGATAACTCAYCAGTTAATGTAACTCTGTCAGATCAAAAGAGTTCTCCTACAGTTTCAGTTACAGAAGTTATTCTTTATATCCCAACTTAAACTGCTGCAACAGGTTGCTTTTTGCCATTTTCAGTCCAGTGGCTGCTACGTTTGAGTGTCAGCTAAAGCAATTCTCACATTACATCAATGCACACATGCACATACCCAGTTTGAAATGCACTCTTGAATTCTTCTATACTAAAGGAGCTCTGTAAAAATAAGTCATTACCATAATCATTACCAATGTAATGATTTTCACTTTCCCATTCGCAATGCTATTTTTGAATAATACCATTGGCCCAAGGAACTCTCAATTTGGCACTTTTCATGACTATTAAATAAGCCTACAGTTTTCTCTTCATTCTTATAGTTAATCTTTGCTTTCAGTTTTACCTACATTTTATTCTCTAAGCTTAAAAACAGTCAAAATTCATTATAGAGAGTTGATATCATAGGAGCTAGAAATGGAAAGGGCCTATTAGATCACTGGTTCATCTTTTTGTCAATTAAAAAATATTCTCTGGAGCTCACTTCCTACTGCTTTGTCCAGCTTGCTTTTAAAAAGGACCAAGCAGTTGGGCTCCTGTCTTTTCCCTTGGGAGACTATTCCTCAGCATAAGACACTTCACTGTCAGAAAATTTTACCTTACATTCAGCCTGACTGTCACACTATTAGCCCTTGTTATATCCCTGCATGTCACACTAAAAATTCCTCTCTTGTGCTCAGGAGAGTGGGAGGGTGTTCATACTCATCCAAGATCTGCATATCTCACAAACCACACATTTCTTAGTCATTGCTTAGCTAGGCTGAGCATCGTTTTTAATTTGAAAACATCCACCTGTATTTCCACCTCTTCTAATCAGTCTGGCCATTCTCCTCTTAAGACCTTCCAGATTTGTCAGTATCTCTCTGGTCATCCARGGCCTGGTGTTGACTGTGTGAACAATTTGGGGGATTTGGGACACCAGGCAAAAGCTGGATGGCAGGTTCAAAACAATCCAAAGGATTCTTTCTTTTTAACATCACTTAGTTAAACTGAGCTACTTACCACAGGATGTGAACAATAATAGTAAATGGGTACAAAGGGAAAATGAATAAGTTAATGGAAGAAAAAAAAAACACATTGAGAGCTCCTAAATGATCTTGTTGTATTCAAGTGTCTGGAAAACCAAGTTATGCTAAGCATTCTGAGACAAGAAGAATAAAATGCTACTAGATAACCTGATGAAATGCTTTCAAATACTCTTGCCAGCCTTTCAAAAGAGGAAATGTACTTCAGTCATCACCATGTGAGTCTTAGTTCTCATGGCACCCTATGAAGAAGCTCCTCAGTTAAGTAGCTCTTACACAAGCATGTGCAGTGAGCACTGGCCTCAGCACAGCAAAGGATCAGAGTGAGCAGAACCACCGCGGTTCTCTGCATCGTCTTATCTGCAGCTGCACCCCTTGAGGGGGAAGAGGTATTGTTAAGCGTTTTATTTCCCTTGTCATAGTAGATCCAAGGTGCCCAAGAGCTCCTCATCAGGAACAACAGATAAGACAGACCAGGCACGCCAAAGCCTCCACAGAGGGCTTTGCAGAAAGTGTATCCACAGAGGACCAGGTTGTGTAATTATGCTGCCATCTTCCCCTTTAGCCTCACTCAACATGTGCTTTAAATATGAGAAAGGGTCAAGGAGGAACAGAAATATTAAAGGTATTAAAGGTCTGGTGAYCCCTACCCCTCAGTTTCCTTCCCTCATCCTTAATCTCTCAGTTACTGTTAGGCTTCTATTTTAATTTTGCAGGTTCAGGTGGAGAAAGCACCCAGTGTCATTTTTAAGTGTCACTTCAACGCAAAGAAGCAGAGTGATATAGAAGGGCCTAATTCTGCTCAGTGCTACAAGAATTTGATGAAGCACAGAGATACTCTCTTCCTTCTTTGCTGAGGGCACACAGCACCCAGGAAAGACTCTCTGGTGTCAGATCAAAGGTGACTCTAGGACACCTGGATTTAGGACTTGACCTATAGCACCAGGCAAAATGCTCAGCTGATGTTCTTCACAGTCCAATGGTAGCAATCAATAGACCCTGCAGGTTAAATAGACCCTGTCCTCTGCAGAGGCCTATTCTTGAGAGTTAATGAGGTTCCTTCTGAAGAGGTGATTGACAAATTATATCTGAAATACACTGAACCCAAGATAGGATTTTCTCCTCCCCGTTCCAGTCATGTGCTGTGATCATCGGCCTTGAAATGGATCTTCCAAATCTCATGGGCAACCTAACCAACTATCAGGATAGCAATGCATCCACAGATGTGTGGTTTCCTGCTCAGCTTGGCAGACCCATGCTCATGCACACAAACCCTCCAGAAGTCTTTGTTGCTCCTGCAGAACAAAGTCTGAGCTGCAGGCCTGCCTGCCTGGGCAAGGTGGCTTGGTGAGAAATGCACACTGCTCAATGCGCAAATTGCCCAGATTATATAGGGGTAAGCAAGTAATATGGAGGACATCATTAGAGCTGAATGCCTTTGAAGTCATGACTCTCTCAATGATATACTTTGCAATAGCACAAAAGGATGCTTAATAACTTCAACACTATGAACAGTCAAGTAATGCAGTCAGTAAAGTATCACAGCAGGTGTTAGCGAATATGYGGAGAATATGCAGCCAGTAACTCCAGAGATGTGATCAAACAGAAAGGAAACCAGAAAACTACCAAGTAATGTTCCAAACAAAACCGAAAGAGACTTCAGTGTCAAAATTGCCCTCTGTTGGAACTGCGAGTGTGGTATTGATGTGGAAATGTTACCATCGCACAAGTCTGCCCTCTAGTAAAATCAAATCTTATTTTTATTACTAACTTTTAAGAAGCTAGGATTTTTTTTTTAATTTGGGCAGGGCATTGAAGTAGTTCAAATTGCTTTGATAATGCTATTTTTTTCTAATATGTCACCTTTCTTCCTGCAGAAAAAGACTTGCATTGTCGTCAGCAGCAGGTGTTCCAAAGTAGTCTAAAAACAGATGCCAGAAAGTCTTTCARGCTGAAAGGAAAACGTCTCAAGTGGGAAAGGGAGTTCTCTGCCTAGAATTCGATTGCTTTTTGAAGGGAGAGTGCTCAGAAGACTGTTGGCTCTCAGACAGCGGGAGGCATCAGAAAGTATTGAATTTTTCGTGGAAAAAGGTGATTTTCTGTGTATCGGAGCAAAGCAGCAGGAGAGAAAAGTCTCTAATCACACAGAGTATGGGGAATGACAACTTTGCTTCTGTAGCCACAGCATAGAAGTAAGGTTTACATCACCCACTCCAAACTATTGCATATGTATGTATGTGTGTAGCACGGGAAYAACATTATTTGGCAAGGTGCTAAACATCTCAGAGATGCTGAGTTGCCCTCCTTGTTCAAAACTAAGACCACTGATGCTGCCACTGAAACCCACCTATCATGACCAGGAACAACAAGAAATCATTTCATTCTTAATCTGATTTGCATTTTTCAGCTTCTAGTAAGTGGATACGAACAAAAAGTGACATAGACTATACAGCACAGTAACACAGAAGCTTGTAAATACACAGAAGGCTGCTGAAATTATTTAGGAAAAATAAATACTTTTGTAATTATTTTATGGAAGTGCACGGGGTGACCATGAGAGGCGCCTGGTTCTTACTAACATATTGTCTCCCTGTTTTAAGTTTCAATCATGAAACATTTATGCCAACAACTTTTACTACAACCCTGCTATTTTTCTGTTTCTTCTAAGAAACAGAAATCTTCCTAAGGAAGCAAAGGTTTGTACAATAGGGGTGAGTGTCCATCTTTCCACTGTCAGTGACCCTTGGTAACTTTTGAGCCCACTGACATAATTTTATCCACATTTGACTTGAGGGTGATAAATTTCCAAGACATGATGTTCTGGTAAGTTCTGTGAAAGAACAGCAGCTGTGTTGAGGACAGAGACCTAAATGTGAAGTTTCCACAAAAGCATTAAGACATAAGCACAGAGTTCATTTATATAGTTTGCTCTGCCCCATGGTCGGTGGTGTGAAAGCACTCCAAGTCTCTGGCAAGGCACCCAGCAATGAGTGGAGGTACTGTGGTAAGAAGGGGGAAAAAGTGGAGGTTAGGGTCGTGAGCAGGACCTTAACCAGCATTCAGGAAGCTGTAGAAGCAAGGAAGTATTTCAGGGGTGGGTCTGAGCAGGTAGACCTGAGAGTATTGTTGGCATAGGACAGAAATTTGTAGGAAAACAGGCTCTTCTAGCTTTGCTGTGCAAGGTGCAGCTTGTGCAGGGAGTCCCTAATGCCCCAGGAAAGGCACCAGACAGATGGTTCTGGGGAGTTGTTGTGATCCCAGATAGCCCCATCCCTCCTGAAAGCACTTGCCAAGCTGCTGAACGCCCAGCAAAAAGGGCCTCAGAATGGGCACATGAGGTCGAACTTTTCGCTGTGTAAAACGTTGGTCAGTTTACACGCTCTTGTGATCTGGAAGACATAAACCAACCTATGGACTGCACAGAAACACACTTCCATTCTCACACCGATCTGTTCAGTTCCTACACTGAGATCTATCAATGAAGACCCTGTAAATGACTATCGGTTTCTCTACCACCATTGACTAAGGGTTTGGTAAGGGAATCAATTATCTCCTAAATCAGATCAGTTACAACAATAACCAAAAGGCCTGGCCATGCATGCTAGTTATTTACTATGTGCCCATGCAAAGGCAGGCAGCAGAACTAACTCCCGTGCCTCCCAGTAGCATAGTGGGAGGGAGGATAATTCAGTGCTCAACCCCAGGACATTGGAAGACTTCTTCTCCCCCCTCACTCACTGCTCAGCTACTGTGTGATATCTGGCAAAATCTGCTGACCCCTCCCRAAATGACATGAGTGTCACTACAACAACTGAGTGTCAGGTTTCAAAAATATTTTAAATGACTAAATGTTTGGAAAGATGCCTAGTGGGACTTTCAAATTTGCACAGACCTCTCAGCAAACAGGAGTAATGCAAAAATCTGACAAACAGTTACCTATACCTGCTTGAGTCAAAAAAATTTAAAATCCTGACCCTTGGTCTCATTGTGCATCAGATTTTGACAGCTGTAGATGAAGGAGATAATAACCATTCATGAGCACACAGTGATCCTACTTAGAAATGACAGYATAGGCACCAAATTACTAGATGTATCTAATTGATATTTAGATGCAACAAATACCAATACAGTACTTCTGGCTGTATCACACTGTGATACATGTAAAGCCAAAGACACTGAAATAAAAAGAGCACAATCTACTGCCCATTTAACTGGCAGCTGCTCTAGATGACGGCAGTGCTGCCCAGCAAATTACTGAGCAGGCAGAGGCAGAATTCCCTGCACTGTCTGTTAATCACCTCCTTCCAGAGGGTGAGCACAGAGAGAGACCTTGCCAATAATACGGTGTGGAAGCACAGGCTTTAGGCCATGGTCTATTAAATCTCCCAGCCTACAGCCTGACACGATTCCTTCACCAAAGTTATGCTAAACCCAAATGAGCAAGATCTGCAAGAGAAGGCAAGCAAAACTAAAATGTGAAAGCTAGGTCACGGCAGAAATGATTTTAGACACAGCTTTCAAAGTATGAAAGGCAGACTAAAACAGACTTTACTTAGTTAGCAGCAGGCACAAACAGAATAACAGAGGCCATCTGACAAAAGCACAAAAGCATGGAAACTGCCAAACATGTGATTGCATCAGATGTTAATGATGATCAAACCTTATACAACAGATTTGGAGAAGTCAATGCCTTCACCCAGCATATGCCTGCACTCTGTGTCGAAGTGCAATCTTCTCTTCTGAGATACTCAGCTTAAAATTCAGATGTAATTACACTCATCTTTAAAAGTAAGTGTAATAGATTTGTTACCTGTGTGTCCTGCAGATTTGTTCAGAGTCCTCATAACATGTCTTCAGTTCTGGTGGCCATTCAGAGACAACATCATAATCATAAAAAATTTGATCAGGATTTGAGTAATAAGTCAATATGGCCTGGTATACGCAGAAAGCAAATCCATTTTACACAAAGAACTTTCTCTTAGCAAAGGTGCCCAACAGAAAATATCTGAATAAAGCTCTGAGCTTTAAAATACAGCTACTTATTTCAGAGTTGAAATGAAGTAGAAATAAACATTTTCTCTCCCAGATGGTAACAATTCTGATGGAAAATTAGTTTAGTGGTATCAAAAAACAGGCCTCAAATATCCGCAACAATCATTTTATATGCTCACATTGAATTCAACAGAACCCTTCATGTCYGTAAAACTACTTCTATTTATGTCAGTGAATGACATACGCTCTTCACCGCCAAAAGAAAGTGCTTTCTAACCCTGGCATAACAAACAAGCATCATCCAAYCTTCAGTCAACTCACAGTGAAGAAAAGATTCTTTAATTTTACCAAAATATGACCTCAGTGGATGAGGTCACCCCTCAGGGGTGAGACTCTCTCAGCTGACCTCAATGGAACACCAAAGAGTCTTGTCCTGGCCACGGGTGTTGCTTCRGATAACTGAAATGCATTAGTCACTGCAGATAAAATCTAACAAACAAACAAAAACCTACAACCTTTTTATTTTTAAAAAAAAMCAAAAAGTTAAGCTCTACATGAAATTATTCAAGGGCTGAGACTGATTTGTCCATACTGGTGAAAATCAGTGCAGTTGCATAGACTAAGAAGCAGATATATTCAGCGCTGAAGCATGGCAACCAATGCACAGAAAGGCCAGAAGTAACACGATTACTTTAAATGGAAGCTAAATTACCACTGCCAGTGGTTTATCAAGTCACTTTGGATTCTTGGTGCAAGGCTGTTTTCATATTAGTGCAGCTGTTTGACTGTATGTGGCAACACTAGTTTATGGATGGCAGAGGTCACTGAAATCTCAAGGGTAAAACACAGGGCAATTTACTGCTTAGGTAACTCACAACAGTTTTCCATTGCAGCAACTTTAACCAGAACATCAAAACCAGGTAAGTCTCAGTGCACTGTAAATTTGCTGCCACTTTACTCAGAAGATCCTAAATTGGGTGTTAAAGAAAAATCTTTAGTCTTTCAGGAATCAGATATAACCTGAAAGCCAACAGGAACTACAAACAATCTCCAGCACCCAGAGCATTAAAACAGCACACACTGTTCAGTCAAAGAAAACCCCAGCCAATTCTCATGGGAAGATGTTGCTTCTTTTGTTACAACTGATTTTCTTCTCTTTTATTAAAGGATGCTAAAATAAAACCCAGTGGCACAGAAAAATAAGCACAGACAGTTGATAAAAACAATGAGCAGGGCCCTGTGCTTGACACTGCACCACCCAGTCAGTACACACGCTAATTACTCAAATGCTGCTCCTCTTAATATTTCCATGTGCCATGATATCACTTTGATATTTAGGAAATCATCCCATCCACTCATCCAATATTGAGGGGCTTGTAGCCCATCCATTTTCACAGTGAATGCTGCTGTTTGCTTTGTGGGACAACGTGAGTTTAAGGGGACGTTCATTTGACTTTGCAGGGTAGCRGAGACTAGACGGTGAACTACTTTGGTGATGGTGTTGTTCCTAGTCTTTGAGCTAGCTTACCTATCTTTGTGCTGAATATATCCTAAGGAAAGCCAAAGGAAACGTGAAGGTAGCCCTTTGACAGAGTCGGTCAAGGACTGAACCAGAGGATCTCTTCAGCATGGTTTTCTGCAGTCCCTCTAGGGATCAGACCAGCACTGAGGTACTGACAGCATCATTTGCCTCTGGTCAGCAGTAAAATAGACTATAGTTATTACACCTTTAGATTGTCATGGGCTCCCTGTTGGTATGCACAGGGGACCATGTGTTTTGAAACTACTCACTGGTCGATGTCCCTTATTAAGAGCTTTCGAGAGCCTACTATTACCTATAGCAAATTTCTCCAATAAAAGTAAGGATGACTAATTAAGGAAAAGTAATACTTTTCAAAGTATAGCAACATAAAAATGCTGCTCTGCTATCTTTTGATCCAGGTCTATTTTCCTAGTAGTGGTGAGTCTTTATCAGAAAAAGTTTTTTTTGTCAGATTAATCCTAGAATATATTTGACAAGGCTTATCTAATCTAAACATACCCAAGTATTCATACTACGCTCAAAGCCAACCTATCTGCTTTCACAGRCTTTAAAATCCTTTATACAATTGAATCTAGCTTGCTCCTGAAGAAGCTGCATTTTTTTTCTCTTACTGGTTTGTATCTTTGTCTGAAAGTTCCTGCTATGCAAACATTTCCTCCAGAAGATGATTCCATGGTTTTCGGTCAGCTTTGGAGAAAGCTTGCTTTTTTGCTTTATGACATGAGCCCATGAGGTTAATATTTCTAGGTTTCAAAGAGTAACGTTACTCCACCAAGACCTTACTGTTGCAGGGACTACCCACTCACCAGAGTTTGGTCCGATCACAGCCAGACACATCAAACACAGTTGATGTTAACAGCTTGAGGCTGGCCTAATTCACAAACACCCAAGCTGCCTTGTGAAGTCATATATGTCAGCCTGTGGCTCCAATGACAAAGGCTCCTTGTCAAATTTTCTCCTCCCTGCTTTCCTCAATCTTTCATGTCCCCCAAGACTGGCTGATCAGAATTAGAGAAGAACTGAAGGATTTAGGGAATATAAAGTAGAAATTTTCCTCATAAATAATAAGGGGAATCTTGCAACGTACTCCATCCCAGAAAAGATCTGTTTTCCCAAGAGTACTTTCATACAGTAGGAAAATTTTTGTACTCTTTCCAAATGCAATGCCATCAGTTAACATCCACATGATTTGTTGCCCTGTACGGTAGCATGGATCAGRCCCTGTCTTGGAACAATTAGTGCTGAGTGCCATTTCAGGGGAGCACTTCTCCTCTTCAGTTGTCCACACTCAGAATCCCAAAAAGGCAGAGGATCAGGGAGACAGAGAAACATCAAGTGGACTAAGCTGTATTTAGGAACTTTAGTAGATCCCTCGTTAAAAATAATCAGGCAGGTTCTTCTGTTGCCTAAATGGCACCCATTCTGTTTGCCTCGTAGAAAGTCTAGCATATTGTTTTCATAGTGAAGTTATTTGGATAACACAACAGCCATTTAGATTAGGATTTGTTTACACAGCTAAATATGTTGAGTAATGAAATTAAAATGAGCTCTCTGCTTCTGTCACATCTGCAATAGTAGCTGGCTTCTAATGGTTGAGCACAAGCTTGCTGCACAGATGTTTCTTGATAAGGTATAAATCAGTGTTAGATGCTSTTTATTGCATTGCTTTTACTGCCTTCTTCCCTGAAGGAGGGAACATTCCTCACACAGCAACCAGATGTGACCTGAAAGACTGTATGAAATACCATTAGAAGCAAAAATAGGTCCCATATTCCATATCAGGATCTGCTATGGCTCATCAAGAATTTATCAGACCATTTGAACGTTTCTACAGGACCTAACATCACACCACTGCCAGAGTGTACTTATTATACTGTGCAATGGAAAAGCCAAGCATCCTGTAAAGTGACAGATGCCTGAAATAGTAGGAGATCCCATTTTAGTTTGGATTCCTTCCTTAAAGGTCAAGTTTCTGAGCAGATACTGCTGCAAGAAAGTATGACACTGTGAGAGATCAAGACTGCTGCATTTCAGGGCGCTATAAGGAAGAGTTTCTCTCTTCTACCATCCTACTCCTGTGACATCAAACCTTTGATGGTGACAGGGGAACAGACTTACCTTATACTGGTGCTTTTATCAGCAAAATTGAAACAAAGAAACTCCTCACATAGGGAATGCTCACAGCTCAGARTGCCATGGTAAGAGGTGCTGTTCAATTCTGTGGGAGTAGAGGATCCAACACGAAAGACACATCCAACAGCCCAGCATTTGAAGACAGCTGAGACTGGACCCAGAGCCACACTGGCTCCTTCTCTGTAGCAGAAGAAAGCAAAACCTAGAGGCTCGGAAGGTAAGAGAGACAAATTTTGCAAAGTGTATTTCCTGGAAGGTTTCTTGAAGCAAAACGTGCTTCTTATTAATAAAAAAGGAAGGAAGGGAAGGATTAAATAGCTTTTCTTCCCTGAGCTAAGTTGTGTCTCTGTTTTGCTCCATTCGTTACATGGATAGAAGATCTTGTCAACACAGAAATAATGCCAAGAATTTACAGTTTAATGTAACCCAGGGACCAATTAACAACACAGAAAACCACCAGGCAGTGAACTTCTTATTGTAGCAGGAGGGAAATCTTACGTTACTGCTTTTCTCCTCTTTCTTAAAATAAAGCGCCAGCACTTTATCAATGATTTCTCAGTAGTAAAGTTTATTATCTGGAAGTTCTACCATTGCCCATTTCTCATCAGTTTCCACATGCTAGGCTCAGTCACAAAACTCCTCTCTTTTCTTGTCACCTCATCCACCCAAAACAACAACAACAAAAAAACCAGAAATAGAAATGTAACTAGGGCTTCAGATCATGGATGTGAGAATCTGCCCTCAACCCCAAGTTCTCGAACAGCTGATTCTTCAATAGCTTGATGGATGTCATGCACCTCGTCCTGAGTTAAAGTCCTTTCTGGGTGACGGTAGATGATACGGTAGCAATGGCTGACCTTCTTTGTCCTACAAAATAAAAACCAAAAAACAGCTTATAAATACACTTGCCTATACACGCAAATACATGAGGTCAAATACCTACCCTTCGGACCATTTTATATTCACTGTCTAATTTTGTTCCTGTTGGTTGAAAATCATCTAAATGCTAAAATACATTGTCTGGAGAGGTGGGACTGAATTTTAATCTTGGCAGAGAGCTTTCCTGAAGTTCACCTTATACCCCAGCTAGTTTCTGCTGTAGGTCATTCTCTGTTTCCACTCTGCCAGATCTTCACATCGAAACAGAAACTTTTGAGAGAAATCACTGGGCCTACTAGAATGCTTTTCACAGAAGGACACAGGTCAGTTCTGTGTCACTGACTCTCTACTAGGAAGTCTAGGTAGAAAAAAATATGAGTGAAAGGATTACCTGTGTCACAGGCAAGGCTTACAAAGAGCAATGGTGTGTAGGTACCAACAGTGAGCTCTGTAGGAGTTAACTTCACATGAGCACAGCTTTACATTAGCTTCTTACCAGAGTAAACAAGCCCAGGGTGAGGGCTACGCTACCACAGCCGAACTGCTGCTGATACCACAGCGCTCTCATTTTGGCGCTAGTGTGGCTATCTCTAGGGAGCACAGGGCACATGTACCCCTCTTGGACCAGTGGGGATCAGCAGTGATAGACATAAGAAAAACATGTCATAAGCTCTGAGCCCTAGAAAGTGATGTTGTTAGCTAATGGGAGGCATCTCATAGGCCTTGCCATCCAGTCTCCAGCCTGGAGGAGGAAACTCTCAACTTCTGCTGAAAACACAGCTGTAAAACAAATGGAAACATTTATTTTTTAGTTCAGGTGACTATTTTCCTGCCATTGGAAAGGAGAAACAAGGACAAAATGTGTCTGAAGTCTGAATTTGTGGGAAAAGGACACAGAATGATGCTGACATTCATATCTGAAGCAGGAAATGAAATGGCAACTTCTTCACAGCCCTTCTTGCACTGACATGTCCCACAGCTGAGGTGCAGCACACTGAAACATGTAACAGATTTGTGGATGTACTCTGGTGTGATGATAAGAAACCTGCTTCTCCACCAGTGCGTTGTGAGGTGGGACAGTGGCCTGAAACCCCCACAGAGCTGTTTAGGAGAACATTCTTGTAAAAGCAATCAGAAATGCAACTGCTGCCATTATGTACCATAAAGGTGGCCCAGCAACACAAGGGAAGCTCAACAAAATCAGAAAGAAACAGGGTGAGACATGACAGCAGCCCCAACTGTCAAAATTTCTTTCTTCTTGGTGTGAAAAGACAAAGGACAAATGGGAGGAGGAATAGTGAAGAGGGGTGTGATGAGTGAAACACTAAGACCAACTGAGTGATAGGAAAAGAATAAACTAATTAAGAGTTGCTGAGTAGCCAAAGACGACAGGTTAATATAAAACAAGGAACAAAACAAGCTGACTAAGAGAGCACAAAATCCTCATAAAAGAGAAAAAAGGGCATTTGATAGACTTCCTGTCTTGCTCTCCATCAAAAAGATGCTGGAGTACATAGCTCCTGTAAGAAGAAGGAATTTCTGTAACTGCCGTACTTGCATTAGTGAATTTAAATACTTGGCAGTTGTAGTATCCTTTTTATTTTTAGTTTCAAATGGAACCCACACAGCTTCTACTTTCAAAGGTAACTACTCACTTCAGTGAAAGCAGGAGAATCTGAGGGGAAAAATAAAGGGAAACTAGAGATCAAGTACTGGACAGAAGGATCTCCCAGACTAGCAGAACTTACCATTTAATGACGCAGAAAGGCATTCACTAATGTTCAGGTCATTCATCTCCAGGAAATTGTTTTGTGTTTTATTGTAACCATTTGATTAAAACTGAGGCTGTATGTATATTTAACATGTGTTCATACACACGGATAACTTTGAAGATGCTCATGTCAACATCAAATCCTTCCAGAAACAAGGCACTGATAGATTTTATCTCTGTCAAGCCACCTTGTATCAACTCTGTCCTACCCTGCCTGGATGGGAAGCTTGCCTTGCTCCCAAAGGCAGTTTAAAATAAAAAGATTATTTCAAATTGAACTGTACTTCCTTTTTTTGTGTGCTTTGAAGACAAAGTAGTTACATCTGATGAGCATAAGAAAGGGCAAAATGCATCTCAAAGTATGTTACCTGACCACAGTTAACTGCTAAAAACTAGGTAAGCACTTTCACTGGGTGCAGGATAAACATTGTATAAAATTGTATGTTCAAGAAAAGAGGAAGAGGTGTAACTGCAGAGAAGGTGTTGCTCTGCTAGCCGACTCTGCTCCACCTCTGCAAAGCAGCTGAGAGGGCAGATCTGAGAGAAGCAAGTAAATGGAATAACAAGGGGTTAGGCCTGATGCAACACTCTGAGAGTGAAAATTGAATAAAAGGGAGGGATAATTATTTGGGGCTCAACAGGAACAATTTTCAAAAGCAGGCAGATGAGTACCATTGCAGCCGGTAGTACTGCAGTTTTTAYGGTGTTACAGTAATCCACTTGAATAAAAAACTGCTTTGCTGAAAATATTCTTGGAAGTGGTGCAAACACAAGCCTGGTCCTGACATCCTGAATATTCTGGGAACATATCCACAGTGGAAATCCCATTACTACCATTTTATGTGACGTAAACTTAAGTTTGCTTAATGCATTTAAGCTGTGGTAGGGGTAGCTACAGTACTGTTTTTTCACTGGAGATGGTTAATTCAAGACAATGATTTTTCTAGACCTATGTGTTTATACACCCCCCTCCCTACATCCTAGTAGGAAGCTCATTCATGAAACAGACTAATTAAATAGGTCAGAAGATGACTCAGGATTGTGGGCATCGTGGAAAAACAGCATCGTTAGGAGGCATTTCAAATAGGAAAGGCTAGAGGTCTTACAGAGCAGCACTGGACAGCTCTGTAAAGTGCTTCTGTTAGCTGCAGCTGATTATTTACTCTAATTTTAATTACAGCCAAGCAATGATGTAACTATTAATATACACTGCTGGCAACACATTGCTCATATGGCCAGTAAATATACTTTTCTCGCACCACATAGCTAGGATTATTTGCAAGTTTGTTACTAATTAGAGACAAGGAGTATAACAGTTTAATGATATTTCAATGAAAGACACATTTTCAGAAAATAGAAGCATTGTTTCCAGAGCAGTGTCATCTAAATTTTCAAGGCATATAGGCAAAACTACTTCTTGGCTCTTTTCCCCCTTAACATTTAGGCTTTGCTTCCTGCCCCTTAAAATACTAAGGCTGCAATTCATCATTGCCATTGGCTGCAACTGGAAACCGTTATTATCTGCAAATAATAAATGTTTGCAGGTTTCCTTTCTTGCTTTCCTTCCTTTCTGTGAGGACACACAGAGGGTTTGTCTACCTTAAAGATGGCTCTGCTAATACATAAGAAACTGCTCTGCATGTCACGCTGCAGCCTGGAGATACAGAAACAGCAGCAGATTTGAAGCTGAAACCTAGAACAGCAGATTCACAAGGTAAACGAAAGGAGAAGCTTAACACTAGTGCAGAGGACTTTATTTTCCTAAACTGCCCTCCAGACAACTGCATATGGTTTACAGTCACGCAGACTCCTTCTCCTTCCATTAGGCTTTTGCTGACCTTAGTGTCACAGTCTCCTCTGCACCAGCCTGCAGCTTTCAGGTAGCGAAACACAGCAAATATAGCAAGGCACTGCTCAAATAAAAGCAGTAGAAAGATGGTGATGCATTCTGATGCCATGAGAGGAAATGAGGATGCAGCCAACGAACAAATATTGAGGTGGAACAATGCCTAATATTCTTTCATGTATTTATTTTTTGGAGGAAACAATTTTGCACCATGATTTTCAGGAATTGGCACACAGCCTCCTCCATGTGCTTGAGAATTGCTCACTGCTAGGTCAGATTCACTGCATGTGGCCAACCTGAAGGTCAGTGTATATGTTTCAATATTTCAGCCTAATACATAAGCACAGCTTGAAGCTGAGGGGCCTGAATCTTCCACTAGCCTAATAAAATGAACATGAAAGCAACCTGACACTGACAAGGCTAAAATGAAAGGATACRTTAGGCAATAGAAATTAATACCTGTACGTCAGATTTCCCTGCACAAAAKTCCACTGAAAGATGTTTTAAATACAAGTTGGCTAGAAAGCTGACCCCAGATGCTATCAACAGGAAAACATCTAAAAATATAGCCACAGGGGAACCTGTCTCAGTGGTTAGATGAAGGTAAGACATGGGTCATTTCATACCCAAAATGTTGCCTAAACAATAAATGCCTGGTAATGGTATTTGTCTTTTCTGTATGCAGTAATTGAGAATAAGAATGAAAAGTTCTCCATCCAAAACTTGAAGAGGAAGATAAAAGGGCAGTGTTGAGTTGGGGAAAAAAAAGTCTTTTTAACTGTGTTCTATTTGCCATTCTACTTTCCATCGGTCTCAAAGCCTAGAGACTTCTGTATGGAGGTTACCATTGCTTTTATCTGCCTGATGATTATATAGACTTAGACATTTTTCTAGAAAGTTGTATTTACTTTGAGGAATACAAAAGTAAAGATGACAATCTCCTCCAGCATCAAGCAGCAAAAAAAAAAAAAAAAAAAAAGAGTACTCTCTCTTCCGCCCTCTGAGTAATTTACTAAGCAGTGCTACTCACCATCATTTCTGTGTTTCCCCCTTCCTAAGCAGTACTAATTATAATGAAAGATCTACACACATATAGTAATACAAGTACTTAAGATTCGTTTCTCTGTGTCAATGAAGTTCTTCTGGGGTCTTCCAATTCCTGCTGCAGCAGTTTGTATCCTATATTCCAAAGAAAGACTCATCATGTAATTACCCCACATACCCCTTCACACAGTATATAATGACTGTTACATGTTACAGAGAGATCAGGTCATGATCTGAGTATGCATGGAGTGCAATAGATCTTAGAGAAGAGAAAGACAGCTTTTTCTTTCTTTTTTCTTTCTTTCCCCTTTTTTCTTTTTTCTTTNCAACAATGTCCTTCAGGGGAGGCTGATGCACAGCAAACGAAGAGTCTCGTGTTTCCAGGAATATAATTGCCAAAGCTATGCAGAAAGCACAGCTTTGGCCTTACATTGTGGCTCAGCCAATTCCAGAAGGATTCCTGTTGTAAGTTGGGATARGAAGAAATAATTAACTGCAAGAATACCAAGCATGTAGATAGATATCTTAGCTTTGTTTTCTTTTAGACCTGGAGTCTGACTTCTTTTGGAACAGGAACAATAGCCTGAGTTAGGGCAGGTAAGCCCTGAGCTCTCCCAGCCGGGTACATGACGTTCTACCCCTAGTGACACCAGAGAGGAACCCTGCTGACTTCCCACAAAAAACAAGAAAGCTATCCAAAGCTGAATGTGTAGCTGCATCTGCCTGCATTTCCACGTGGTAGTTTGCAACAAGACTAACGAGGTTATTTAGATACTCAATTCAGACACATCCACTTACAGGTTTGCATGAAATCTATGGGAAGGAAGACCTCCACAATGCTTAGTAGATGTTGGCGCCAGCGCCTGCAGGAAAACAGCCCTTTGGCTCAGCTAAGCACTCTCTTTGAAGAATCTATCCAGCCAAAGCTTCTCTTTCCATTCACTTTATTCTTGCTTCTTCACATTTCTATCTTAAAAAGACAGCAAAGACCTCAGCATCTAACACTACAGCAAAGAGATAATTACCTTTTCCTTTTCGTTTCATGCTTTCAAACCACATCCACCACTATTATAGTGTGTGCAACTACTAAATGTCATACTATAAATTTTAAATTGACAAATAGTGCTCTTTGCAAGGAACCACATCACAGAAAATGGCAAAAGGCTTGTGCTATATACTATACTGTCAATGGCAAATAATTCAATTACCATGGTGATATGCATGTAGAATATAGCAGTAATTCTCTGAACAAAGGCCTTACCCAAAGATGYGTTCTCATCAGTCCTTTCAAATGCTAATACCCCATTTCTCTGGAAGAGTGCATTGTATCCAAGAGCACGTTTTAAAAAATGGACATGTTTTTGTTTCAGGTGATTTTGATGCTAGTGAAAGGCACTAGATCAGCTCCAGAAGAAAGAAATGTTTCAAACTCACAGAAAACAGGGAAAGGTTGTTTCTGTTGCATTGCTTTTCCAGCCATCACCTGGCAGAAGAATGATTCAGTTTCAAAGGCAGTTGAGGTCAGCATAACCATGTTGAGGCTGTCAACGTTATTTGACTATTGTGGGTTTTTTTCAGTTTTGATTTTAAAAGAGATGTATGTTCAATGACACAGATTTGGACTGAAAAGGTTGTTATTTATTTTCAGACTTGAGACAATCATAGACTTTTTGATTCTTTCTAATTGGCCTTTATGAAATCTGTATCTGGTAACTAAACCCTGAACTTTCTGGGCCTTTTCGTTCTGTCTTTCTTTAATATTAATTCTTTTTAAAGCTTATCTCTTAATTTAGAAGAAARAGTCAAAATTCTGTTAGTAACCAGGTTACTGAGAGAGATAAAGAGAATGGTACCGGATGCAGTAACACCTTCATAGTTAAGATAATGAAAGCTAGATGAATRATGTAAGCAAGTGCACTGAAACTTCTCAGTCTCTGTGACACTTTTAAGTAGCCRTAAGTAAGCCACTTTTTAGTATCTGAACATTTTGAATTGGTTAGAAAGTTTTGACCATGACTTTCCTTTTTAACCTGAATCTATCACCTAATTGCTTATATGCTGGAAGAGATACAAGCAGACCTGTAATATACTGAAAAATTCCATCGCGAGTAAGTATCACTTAGAGGAGAAAGTCTCTTGGCTGCTAGATGTACTCATGAAAGTTTAGTTAAAGGACTCAACCTATTCTCCGTGCTTTGGCCCAGTACTTCAGCCCCTAATTACCTTTTCTCATTTCAAGAGATCATCTTGATTTCTTGATAAATGCCAGCAAAAGAAAAATTAATTTGAGTGGTGTAGGGTTCTTTTCCACTAGCTACCAAACAGAAGCAACACAGATCAAGTTATACAAAAAAGTGAAAGAATATTTCCCTCATGCACTGTTACAGTCATCTCAGGAACTAGTCAACAACACAGTCAACCCATTTCAGATCCAAGTACTTTCCATGGAAGAGCTCTTAAAACTCACAGTATGAAAAGTAATGGAATCCATTACATTCACATAATGATGAAATATCATTAGTATGAAGAATAAGGAGAAAAATATTCTCCATCATACCAAAAGAAAACCTCAAGTCTCCATAGGATCATAAGCTGACTGTGATTCAGACTTCTGCTATCATGGAAAGCCAAAATAAAATTGCAAAGACTTGGGGTTTGGCTCTTTTTGTTTGCTTGTTTTTGTTTTTTATACAACCACTCACTGATTCCCTGAAGAAGGCAATCATCACCATCCTAAAGCAAGTATGGAATAAGTTCTCAAAGAGGGCAGGTTCCAGCATCAGTGCTGACTGCTCAGTCTTCTCCAGTCTCCCTCCCTTTGGGAAAAACATTTGTCAAGCACAGATGACAAATTCCAGTCATATCTGACCTATGCCAATAATTAAGAATCCATTCCACATGGATTCAAATATGGATATGGCTGAGAGATGTCCCTCTTTTAAGATGACCTTTGCTCTCTCAAATCTTTCTTGCATTCTTCAGTTCCTAAGGGCTCACCACTCAGCTACTGCTTTTGTTCAAAATTGTGATCTAAATCTAGAAGGATTCAAGAGTAGGCTAGAGGCTGAGTATCTTTGAGACCCTGGAGCACYCCTCATTCCAGACAGTTGCAACATTGTGCACTTTTAATAGCAAAAACATCTCAACTTACTGAAGTTGAGGCTTTCAGGAATAAAAGAAAGTCTTGCAGTGGGGCATGCACACAAAGATCAGAATGCATGCAAGCTGCAAGGCTCAGAATATGATACAAGAACCTACTTTTCTTTCAGAGTTTTCACTATCATAGATAAAAGGACTGCACWGGTGAATTAAAGACAGGAAAAAGCAAACTTTCCAAAATAAATACGTATGTACAAAATCCACTGAAATAATTGCCAACCACTGCAGTGGCAAACAGGAAAAGGTTGTTTAGTAAAATATTTGGGAAACCTAATTATGTGCTAAACATAGAAATATAATTGGGTGCTGAAAGTGAGAGAAAAAAAGTGATGATCTCAGCACCATACAAGACAGAATATCTGTTTCTGGGTACAGCTCAGAGTTTTATTTAGCTTCACGTTCCCTAGGTTTGACTGAAAACATTCACTTTAAAAAGCTGTTCAATGTCTAATCACATTTTCACAAAAAAATACACATGGATTACTAAAAGCAATATTTTTACAATTTTTTGTTTAAAATTTGACCATTACATGCTTAAATATTTGCCAAGTCAGCAAACAAAAAAAACCTCAAATAATTGGGTTTCAGTATTGTGCCTCATGGGAACATACCTCCAATCTCCTTGATTTTTTCTTTCTTTGTGTAGTTCAGAACCAATGGCAAGACTGTAATTCCCACRAGATGCCAAGAATAAAAATTCCCACAGTGCATCACTCCTGCTCTCTAGAAAAGATTCTTGACTGACATGGCTCACGAGAAATCATAGAGTACTGAGGAGAACAGAAGCATGTAATATCTGAAAGTCCTACCAGCAGAAGTATTTTAACTACTAGCCAGCAAATAAGAACAAATTTTCACAAGAAGCTTTACATTTTCAATCAGAAAAAACACAACCAATCAACAAATTTTTTGTCAGCCCTGGATCTTCCACTTTTTCTACATTTCTCTGACCTCCTAAATCCCAGGTAATGTAAAGGGAGTATGACAGAGCTGTGGCAACATTAGGTATTACAGATTTCTGGCAGAACACCATGGCTTAGGCAAGATATCCTGTTCACAACCCTTAGTGCCCTTCCAGTGCAACTGGTGAGCACAGGAGTAGATCAGCAACAAAACCTCTTTGCAGGGAGTAATTTTAAGAGATGTAATAGTTTTGCAAAGTTGCCGTGCTCCTTGTACAAAGACACTATGTTTACTACCTCCCAAGCTGAAGCAGGTAAGTAAGAGGAAGGATGACAGTTTGGTCCTATTTTTGCCAAACAGCAATATTAATGATTCCATCACTGGTCATTAGTTACAATGGTCTCCCTCAAAAGTTTCCAACCATTGGCAACTGAAATGCGTCTGGAAGCTCTAAGAATGACAACCTATCTCAGTTATCTGAACAAACGCAACACGAGAGGTGAATTTGGACTCTTTCAAATGCTATCTAAAAAATTTATAGTAAAAATGTGAAGTGTGATACATTTTCAGTCCTTCTGAGTGAAGGATCAAAGAAACGAAGTATAAATATTTAGCAGTTTTTTCCCCCCAACTACATGTTAATACTAAAGGCTACAAAAAGTATTACTAAAAAAAACATTGCTGTCAAATTAAAACACGTTTCATAATGGAGTAAAAAGGGAATTTATAAGAGAATTTAAAACAATTCATTCTCCTATGAAATCAGGATTGGAGTGACAGGAGGTTCAGAAGTATTTCCATTGAGCGCTAGATTTCAGGGTCTACAAAGTTAGGTGACAGATAAGTGCACAGGGAGGACTGAACGGTTTTTTTAGGTAYTTGTGTAGATTTCATCACTGAGATTAATGGTTTAATCCTCACCACATCTAGAAGCTAGGTACAAGTTTAAGTCTTCTCTATATTTGTTAAGAGTTGAGGAAAAGCTAGACAAGGCCCTGGACTCCCACAGGTCAAAAGCCTAAATGATTTTTCCAAAGTCACACAGCAAATCAATAGAGGTGGGACTTGAGTTAAGTGCAGAATCAGACTCCTTGAGTTACTCATCTTTTAAGTTACCTTTCCCATGCACACACACTTTGAGCCATCCTTTTTTCTGCAAATTGTACAACTGCCCTAGAAGCAAAAGAGGATATGGCATGAAAAAGCAAGTCACCCCATACACAATGGACAGCACAGGGAAAAGTACAGAGCCAACACCGTGTTCAGTAAGTGACAAACTAATGCCAAATGAAAAGAAAACAGGAAGGGAAGAAGGGAAAAGTGAGGGACAAGATGAGTTAATAGAAGCATGGAAGAAAGAAAAGASTTAAAAGTTGAGAGCAGAGGTTAAAAGAAATCACTTGCTCTTTTTGTATAAAAGTAACAAATTAAAAGCACTTCAAAGAATCATAGAATCAGTAAGGTTGGAAGGGACCTCTGGATCTGGAGATCATCTAGTCCAACCTCCCCGATCAGCAGGGTCACCTAGAGCATGTTAGGCAGGGCTGCATCCAGGTGGGCCTTGAAGATCTCCAGAGAAGGAGACTCCACAGCCTCTCTGGGCAACCGGTGCCAGTGCTCCGTCACTCTCACAGGGAAGAAATTCCCCCTCACATTCAGGCGGAACTTCCTGTGCTTCAATTTCTGCCCATTGCCTCTTGTCC
>NW_028186868.1:2407478-2487855 GCF_003343005.1 Rhea americana
TCTCCAGACTTTCTCCCTCACGTCCAGGCTGCAGGATTCCTGAGGGCTGCCCTTAGCAGTGAAGACTGAAGCGAAGGCGGCATTCAGTAACTCTGCCTTCTCTGTATCCCTTGTCACCAGGGCCCCCACCCCAGTCAGTAGCTGGCCCACAYTTTCCCCAGTCCTCCTCTTGCTGCTGATGTATCTGAAGAAGCCCTTCCTGTTGTCCTTAACATCCCTTGCCAGACTCGATTCCAACTGGGCCTTCGCCTTCCTTGCAGCATCTCTACATACTCTGACTGCATTCCTATAATACTCCCAAGTAGCCTGTCTCCTCTTCCACATTCTGTGTATTTTCTTCTTCTGTCTGAATTTGGCCAAGAGCTCCTTGCTTACCCATTCAGGTGTCCTGCCCCTTATGCTGCACTTCTTACTCATAGGGATGCAGCACTCTTGAGCTTGGAGGAAGTGATGTTTGAATACTAGCCAGCTCTCTTGGACCCCCTTCCTTCTAGGGCCTTAACCCACGAGATTCCAGACTTGCCTCCTGGCCAGTCTGCAGCACAGGAAGACAACTTAAAAGCATTCATATCTGTGTGTGCAGATACAGGGGGTTTCTCAATAGGCTGGCTTACGGTATCTCTTAAACCTAATGGAAATTCTGCAGCCACTCACACAATTAAGTATTGTTTACTATCTCCTTCCACTCCATACATTATTTTCCTCTCACAATTGTCAGGTTTTATGAGCCTTAATCTGGCTAACTGGATTTGTTTTGGAGATAGAGAAATTCCCCACTTTCTGTCCCTGAGGGTAATTTGGTTCCACACAGATAGTCACAAGAAACCTGTTCTTATTGCTCTTCTGACAGTTGCTGCCTTGGGAAGACAACTCAGCAAAAGTCCTCCAAGTAAGGATGACTACTGCCCAGCAGATTAAATTGCTGTTAACACAGGAAAACTCTGTCTCCCTTTTAAACATTTCTCTTGCTGGATCCCATTTACATGGATATACAATAATATAAGACAAAGAGCCTGTGWCTTATAGATGAGGCTTGCCCAGTTGTTTTGACTGTAATGACGGGAGAAATGTCACGGCTCCACTGAAACTAATTAAATGATGAAAACACATAGCCACCAAATGCACAGGCCAGAACTTCTACAGCTGTCAAAATGGACATTAGTTTGGAAAACTCAAAGTGCCACATCTATCATCTATCTCATCAATGTTACGTCTACTCTGTATGAAAAGTCAAATGCAAAGAAAACCGATGAGTGTGATAGGGTATATGTAGAGAGAATASCTCTTACAATAAGATGATAGGAGTAATCAACGTGATAAAATAACTTCACCATTTGGCATGAAGTTATAAAGACTGGGGCACAAAATGAGGTGCAACTGAATCGAGAATAACAACATGTCATTCGGTAAGTGCAATGAAATTATTGGTCCACTATTTGAAACAAGAAAGAAAGATATTGATATATTACAGTAGGAATATCAAAATACCATTTTTGCTAAGACATTACTAAAAAAGGCTAACTGATCCTCTGACTAGTTGGAATTAATACCAGTAAAGAAGGAATCAGCCTTTATAAAAAAGATCTCAGTCTTGAATGGGTAATACACACAGTAAGCATTACAGTAAATCAAATGTTTTCAAATTGTCCAAGCCTGATGAACTTTGCCCTAAGATATTTTAAAATGAGGGAAGAAATCTCAGAGCAGTTATCTTTGAGAGTTCATGGAGGACAAGTAAGGTATCAAATGTTCAGAAAAGGCCAACATACTGAAAAAAAAGAAGAAGAAGAAGAAGAAGAAAAGAAAAGAAAAGAAAAAGAAAAATATTCAATCCAAATCCATAAAACAAGATAGCACAAAATCTGTCTTCCTAAATGTTTCACCTTGGAATTCCACCCATTCAGGGAGGTGCATGAAGGTAAATGAGGAAAAAGCTGGTGGCCAATATTAAACTAATAAAATATGATGTCCTAAATTGCTGGGGCAGCTGCCARTAATTTGTTGCTTCTGCAAGCTATTATCAGTATTTTGTAGCCAAATCAGAAGCATGCTTCTTGTAAGGGTCTTCATCCTGGCTGAAGTATGATGGAATATCTTCATTAATGGACTAAGTGACACAGCAGAAGCATGCTTGTTAACTGGCAAATTACACTAAGCTGGGTAAGTATAACTGAGGACAACATTAGAATCCAGAACAATCCTGACAAACTGGAAAAGTTGAAGAATACAGTTCTACTAGGACAAGTGCAGGCTTCTGTATTTAGTCAGGAATAATCAGTTTCACAAATAGAGGATGGGGAACAACTGGATGAACAGGAATTTTACCCGGACAGGAGTTTTACCCAAAGGATTTGGGGACCACACAGACTCAGAAGTTGAAGGTGAATCAGTGATGTTGTGCTGCTTTAAAATAAGCAAATGTTGTGTTGCTTTAAAATAAGCAAATACCATTCTGTGATGCATTGCAGGAGTACAGCCTGAGTGACATCTTTCTACTCTGCTCAGCACTGCTATTAACTCAGCTGAAGTATGCTCTCCAGTTTTGGGCTTCATACCTCAAGAAAGATGTGAAGTAACTGAAGGCAAACCAGTGGGGAGCAATGAGAATGAGCAGATGTCTAGATAACAGGAATTATGAGGAAAGACTGAAAGAACACAGGTTGCTCCACCTAAAGAAGAGAGAGCATGAAAACACCCTTCAAATATATACAATGCTACTGCAGGGAATTAGGTAACAATGCTGTTCATCAGCATTCACAAGGAGGAGGAAAAGAAAATAATGAGCTCAAATTGCAGCACGGTACATACAGTAAGACAGCAGSAAAAATCTTGACAGTGATAAGGATATTGCAGCCCTGGAACAATTTGCTTGGAAAGGCAGTGGAGTCCTCATCACTGGGGATCTTGAAGGACTGGTTATACAAGTGTCTGTCAGGAATGCTCTAAGTAGAGCTGGTCCTGTTTTGGAGTGGGAGGATGAACTAGGTGGCAGTATTCTTCAATTCTTTAGAATAAAGTAATGTAATGGTCTTTAAAATGCAGGAAGTGACTTGAGCAGCAAAGATAGTTCATCGTAGCTCTGGCTGAGTGCCCACAAAACTACACATCATGTATTTGTTTATCCCATTGCATTAAAATGAGATGGGGGAGAGGGAGGAAACAGTTCAGAAAACCAAGTAGGTAGGAAACACAAAACATTACTGCTATATTTGGCAAAAGTGTTAACCCTACATTTCTGGGAAATAAACAGTGAAAAACTCTCAAAGTGGAACAACTGAGAGAGACAGACTGAGAAGGGAGAGGAAGCCACTGGCAATGATGTTACTTACCTCTTCAGGTCGGCAACCCTTTCATTAGCGTTATAAGCCAATCCTGAAATACAGGAGTTAGAAAGCAAACTGTGGCTGAGTTTACCAATACAAATTGGCTGAGTAGCCAATACAAAATCCAGAAAAGTCCACTCTGAAAGACAGTATCCCATAGGGAGAATGTCACTCAGCTGCTTGTCTCCTTTGCTTTAGGGCTGAGAGATGCCTTAGGAAAGCTCTAAGGAACAGCCAGAGAAAAAGCTTCATATCCTTGATGCACTGAACAGAAGCTTTCTTTTTTATGCTTTTCTGAGTTTATATCAATAACTTAACCCATTGCTTTCAGCCATTTGAGTTCACTTTCAACCTCAGGCAATCTTAAAATGAGAAGGGAAAAGTCTTTTTTTCTAACAGAACAATGTTGCAAACAAGCCCTTTGAACATTGCAACCCAAGGCAATTTGGGGAAGTTCAGGGTCTACGTGACATCTGAGACACCAGAAGGCTGGCTGACCCTGAGGAGGACAACAATTCCAAGGACGATGGCCTTTCTCCACAGAAGCTAATTAACTTTATGCCTTGTTGCAAGTGGAGAGACTGAAATGTAGAAAGGAAATGACATGCCCAAGGACATACAGTAGATCAGCTAATCTCATAAAAAAAGTACTCAGAAACATGTCAGATCCCATCTTATGGAGMCTTAATGTAGTGCTCTGAATAATCAGCCATGTTTTCCTTGTATTTGTACATGTTATCATGGCTTCCTCATTCTCACTCCCTGTTTGTACAGACTACTTACTGCATCTTTTCMCTGCGTACGCAATAGCTCTGAGAAAGAAGCTGATTTTCATTTTATTTACCCTCACTGCCTTTTACAATAGAAAATAGGAGGCCACTACTCTGCAAAAACCTAAAAACAACCCCAGGTACATGTATTGGAATATATGTATATAAGTGTATGGATATATATATTCATAGCCACTGCTGCAAAGGCTACTCTTCTAACCTTAGAAAGTCTGCTTAGGTTGATGAGAAGATCACCRCTTGAGGGAAAACCTTGATGTTTACTAAATCTTAGTCAGGGATTAAATGTTGATCTCATAAAAGCTCCATTGCATGTGTGTTCTTTTGTTCTTACATGAAATATGAAGTTGCCAAGGAACAAATAAACTATTTATGACTTATGCCTGTACAGTAACGAAGAGTGGCTTAATGGGGGCATGTACTATTTTAAAAGTAGTGCAGTCTGTTGTTCTCTGAACTGAAGAAGATTCTCTTAAGCAGTGTTTAGGTAGGATACTGTCTTCCTCCTCTAAAAAAGATCAAATTCTTGACATCTTCGGCTAAGTCATAGCAGAAAGACTCATACATGCCACAAGGACTACCGCACCAGTCATACTGCCTTCCTTGTATATAAATCAGTGCAGGTTGTTGCACCTATACAGCAACTATTAGTCCAGCTAGCTAACTGAAGTTAGCTCAGATATTTTTATGTGGTATTTGTTACCCATAAGATGCAGTAATTTGGTGGTATGACTGCACACATTATCATATCTGCTAGCAGATTTTTGCTTTAGTTATGACACAAAGCTCCTCCTTCTTATTATAGGTAGCTACCTGAGCAGCCACCTCACCCAAGTGTGACTGGCACTTCACACCACTGAGATCAGCAAAGTTTGCTCTCTACTTCTCCTAAGTCTTGCAATACACAGCCTAGATGGCTGGTGCTATGCAGCAGTAGTATTGTGTTTTGAAACCTACTCAATATATTGGCATGATTTGGCATTAATACCACTGAGATAGTTGCAACAGCACTCATGCTCCCTTCTGAATCACCTGCATCTGCCATGTCCCTCCACTGCATTCACATGCACAAAGTCCTTCCTCCCCTGACCAGCCAGCGACACCACCTCTCTTCAGAGACTGCTGAACAACTACAGATCCTGGATGTATGGATTCAGCAAGGCAATATAGCTCCTTAAAAAGGAACAGATGACAGAGGGAAGTCCGTAGGTGTTGAGGAGGAAGAAGAGGGAAAACACAGTGTCCCCATGCCGTTTTGCACTGTAGTCTCTATCAGAAGATGTAGACCCAGAAAGACAGTCTGAACAACTCAGTAAGATCAGCTCAGCTGGAGAGTATGAAGTAGAGATGTAGAGAGAGAGAAATACCCAAGAGTCCCCACTCCTGAAACCCATACACTTTTCATCCATAAGGTTTAATCAGTATAATCATACTTGATGATACTGGGATTTTTCTTTAGCATGCATATGAGGAAAAGTTAAAATGAACTCATCCTTCACTAGTACAAACCTACCACAAAAGTGGAAACATTAATCCAAAGGATGAGTTGCCTGGGACTTGGGTGGTTATAGGATAGCCAAACCACTTCTAAGCCGGATTCGAGCCTTCCTATATTGCTATCACATCTACACTAACAGGGTCAAGCTTGGTGTCTTGGATCTCGAGAGAGTTTGACTTTGATTTTATATACCCCACAATATATCACAGAAACTTCACAGGAAAGGACTTAATGTAGTGAAAGCAATGTAAGAAACCGAACAATGCTCAGCATACACTTGCAAAGCCACAATTAGAACCATACTTGTTCTAATGTTGGATTAGAGCCTTTGAATCTGTTTTTTTTTCAGCCTAAACCCATATAAATTTTATTTTCCTCAAATATTGGGTATTTCAGTAACACAAAGGTCAGTCAATGAAGCTGAAGTTCTGTATTCAGCAGCAGTGCTATTTGCAAAAATTCTCCTATCCTGTTTGCAGGTGTTCATCTCTGCCTCTCAGATTTGCCTACTGTACCGTACCAGCACACCTGTCTGAGTGCTGGCTGCATGTGTGCTGAAGCTCATCTGGAAGCTAATTTGGTTGAAAATAACTAGGTAAAAAAAAAAGAGAAAAGCTTTGGTTTCCCAATCTGGTTCACTGAATGGTCATACCAGTAACTGTGCCAATATAGTGCAGAGAGTAAGAACAGCCTAAGCCAAGACTTATGCAGCCAAGAGAAATGCATGTGAAACCCGAGGCTAAAATCACACGTTGGTAATTCAGTGAATCCAAATAAGCACTGCAGCACGGCCATCTTTTTTTAAGTTACTGTTAAAACTTATCATGCATTATATTCAAAATGAGATTTAGAAATCAGGGAAGGAAAAAAGCCCTGCCTGGTTGTCCCAAAAAGCTGCTGAGTCCAATCTCCTGACCTAATCCCACTGAAAGCAATGGAATGACATCTCTTTATGYCAGCTGAGGATTTAGCTGACACTTTACAAAACAAGAGTGATGGTTCCCTGTGTGGCAGTGTTCTTAAAACTGATCAGCAGAAGCAGCCAGTCAGATCCTCTTSTTAAAAAAGATGATAAACCATTTAGTCAGGAAATGAATGAATGTGTTCAAGCAGGCATAAAAAGAGGTAAGCAAAACAGCTCTGAGTGTTCAGCTTCACAATAGTGCAAAATCTTTTGCTACCACTTAAGCTTGAGGTCAATGGTCCAAGCAGACCTTACATGCTGCACAGAATCTTATGTAAGGCCACTGCTGTATCATGAATTTCATTCTAGGCAAGTAAAGTTCTCTTTTCTAGTGTATATAACATTATCTCTCTTTCCAGGATCTGTATTTATAAGCTCTCTCAGTATTTCGCTGCCTTTGACTACTCCTATACAGAGTGAGACAGCAGCCTGAGCTAACTGTTTGACTTTTGGATGTTAAGATGCAAGGTTGGGTAGAAAGAGGGGGTGAGGGTTCAAGAGAAAGAAAAGCTGTCCCATGAATATTCCCGTAATAACTGTGAATCACTCCTTTCCTGATAGAAGGCATGGCTGCCTTTAACAAATCGTTACATGGAGAATGTGAGATAATTTAAGTAGGACTGTTATGAAACTTAGCTATGAGATGCTTTGCGTAACGATCTACAAACCTGCTAACTGGATTCAGTAAGTTGTTGAGTCATTACCATATAACACTAGGTTGCTTTGAATGGAATATGAAATCCATATGGTTGGAGACATTGAGTGGCTTCCTTTTGATTAGAGAAGATAACAGAAATGAGCATGCATATACACAGATTTTCAAGAATAAAAAATAAATAACTAAAAATTAATTTTCTACAATTATATAGCATCCACACTAACATTATTTTCTCATTTATCTTTTAATTAAAGTTGTCTTGTGCTTGAGAATTAGCAGGCATGAAATTAGCATGTTTTTTTAATGTTTTGGGAAAAAATACGGTGGTTTCACTGCACTGATGTATCTGCTATGACACTGACTTGAAGTAAAATGAGGACAGGGTAGAAGGATGCTGGGTATTACATATAAATCACTGATCTTTCACCTCTTAGAACATTTTCACATTCAAACTGAGATGTTAAATGAGTTGAGCTCTTAGCACAAAAAAGAACAGAGATTACAAAACCATCACCACAGAATGGATATAATTCTTTCTGGACTAACTACTCAAGCAAAATCCAGGGCTGAGCTAGTCAGGCAACTCTATTATCTTTCACCTGAAGAAAGTGTGATTAGTGGTGGAAACGTCAAGTTTACACTTAAAATCTGTTTCAAAGACAACTTGTATCTTTTGGCACAACTGAGCAAAGACAGCAAAGAACGTTCCTTTTTATGATTTCTCACCTTGTTTTAAGGCACAAAGTTTAACCTGAAAAATCAGTACCTCAGCACTTGGCACAACCCAGGCAGCAGTGCTGAATTGCTCTGTGCAGTGCAGCACAGAGAGGCACAAGTAAGAACTGCAGCTTTTTCACCCCCTCCACTGTGAAGGGGAAGATGTGGTCTTTACAGCAACTCTGTAACATGCCAGAAAGGCACAAAGGCAGCCAAACTGGATGGGGGAAAAACATTTACTAACAAATAAACACCTCTGGACATTTTCTTCTAAGAATATTTAACAGCAGCTTATATGAAATGAGTATCTTTCTTGAAGATGTCCTTGAACATCCACCACAAGAAGAAATAGAGTGTTGCTCCCAATGCAATGCTGCCTTGGGCAGTGCAGCAACCATGATTATTTGACAATGACTCTACTGCCA
The DNA here is from genome assembly GCF_003343005.1 of Rhea americana. Classification (NCBI taxonomy): domain Eukaryota; kingdom Metazoa; phylum Chordata; class Aves; order Rheiformes; family Rheidae; genus Rhea; species Rhea americana. The sequence continues at coordinate 2,415,852 of NW_028186868.1, forward strand.
TTATGGGATTTGGAGGTTTTTTTGATGGCAACTACCCTAATTTTTAGTCTTCCTTTTCCTGGCTTTTCCCCTTTTATACCTTTTTCCCCTTCTCTCTATCTCTCCCCCTCTCTCTTTTTTTTGGCTTGGCACTACAGAGTCAACTGAAGTTATTCAAGAAAGTCAAAGGAAAAGAGCTGTAAAAACTGCCCAAAGGCTACCTTCAGCGGAGAGGTGCCCACTTCATGGACAACTTCATTGTAACTCCCTGGGATCACAATACAATCCACAAAAACATAAGAAGGACACAGAGAGGGTCTCCGGATTCCCCCTCTGCCGAGTWTGGATTTAGCATTTCTCTTTCAGCTTCATATCAACAGGATCTTTCATGCAGCATTTTTGGTACTCTCCCACCCCTGTAAAGGACCCTTGATAAAGGACAGATTATACAAGTTTTCCTCTGTTATATATCTCAAGCAGAACACCACAAAAGATAGACTTGGTCTAGATGAACTTGACGCATATGGTACTGAAATTCTCACAGCCAACTATCACCACAGTTAAATTCAACTTCAGGTATAATAAAAACTGCATCACTGAATTACAGACATCACTGAAAATTTAACTTGACTAGTGTGCTTTAAACACACCTACAAACACACAGGAACTGTGATGTTTGCTAGCTTTGCCTTTCCTCTTCAGATCAAGCATACCTTCCTTCTTTCTGCTTCCTTCAAAGACAAGAAGCTAGCAAACTTGTTTTTAAGTGGTAGAGAGCAGCACTGAAAGCAGAGTCAAGGAAGTGAAGTATGGAGAGGAAGATCTAGTTGGTCTGAAAGCTGGAAAGCGAGAAGAGTATTTCAAAAATTAGGGACGATGTTAAAAATTAGAGATAATGCCCAAACGAAGTTTAAGTTACTCACATACTGCAAGGCTTAAGTTACAGTGAATTACTGATCTACCTTTAATGAGCCGAACTGCTGAAACCAACCACGTTCATGTTTCCATCCCTACTCAGCAAAATACATTAGCTTAAACTGCTCTAACGAAAATTATTTAAGAGTGTGCAAACTGTCAGCCTACGAAGATCAGCAGAGAGGTGGAAATTTATTCAGCTATAAAAATGGGATCAATTCCAATTACATGTTCAACTCTTACAGACAATTTCCTGGCCTAGCTAAACTATCATATTCCTCTTTGAGGAATGGTCACACATCTCTGACCATGGCAAGATATCAGAATGGGAAGCAGGGCTGAGAAGGACAAGGACTGGCAAGGACTTGCTGAATGTCATTAAATGACTCATTTAGCCTCTTTACATATGAGGAGAATTACCGGCACTTCACTTTGTCTTCAGAAGAACCTCGATTCAGCAGAAGCTCCTGCTCAAAGGAAAGAGCTCTGAAATCCTCGAAAGAATGAAATACAAGCATCTGACATATCTGGATCTTTAGCACAGGAACACATGTGTGAACATCAACAGTCCTGCTGCAGGACTCATTACTTACTAGGAGACAGCAGGCTTCTCAGACATAATCTGTCAGTGTGGAGTGGCAATGCATGCTAGAGTAAAACTCCTGCTATGAACACTGGAAATTAAAGAGGGTAAAACCTTGCATATAAACGTTTTGCAATATACTTATTGAAATAATATATTATCTGTTTGAGTCTCCTCTTCGATGAATATTTCAATAAGGAAATAAGGATGTGAGAGTAACTAGTAGTTGATCCTCACTCTCAAGCTTAACAGGTAAAGAGTCTGTTCCCCTTCATCCATCAAAGTTATGATGCTGATGCTGAGGAGAGCATTTGGTCCAAACACAGATGTGGCTAGTCTAAAGTATAATCTTTGATGTGGCAACAGCTGCAAAGGTTACCTGAAAAACTGAAAGGCAATAACCACTTATTTTGTATGGAAATGACAGCCTACAAGTGAAGGCAAAGGGCAGCCATGGGACTTCTCTGCTAAACATTCTCCAAAGTCATGGATAATTGTTTTCTCACAGCAAATACCACAGCCTCTTCCTTTGGAAGAAGTAGGCAGCAAGGCAGTGCTTCAGCAGCCCTGACTTCAACAGCAGTAGCAAGAGAATCAGTTCCTGTCCTGCCCATTCCTGCAGTAGGACCACGTATCCACACAGCTGGTCGTGCAGACAAATGACATACATTAACTCAGCTGAAATCCTCCCACACCTCTTTTTTCTTTTCTTTTCTTCTTTCCTTTTTTTTTTAATTTTTATTTTTTATTTTTGAAGGATATGTTTTCACTGAAATCAGTTCCCTGATTTCATTCCCCTACTTGGATGCATAAACACAGGGAACCGCCTAAGTGTAGGAGTGAAGCCTGGGAACATTTAAGCAAATTGATATTTTTGCCATAGCCTAAAATCACAGTTCCAGGACCCAAACCAGAGAATCTGCTAGCTCAGCTCCTGAGCTAGTTCTCATAAGCAACTGCCGATGCAAGACATGATACCTTCAGTGGGTACTGCCTAGGGCCGAAGCTTAAAAGTCTTAACCAGGCCCTTAGCAAGTTTGACTGAAAACGTGCTTCATATCCTTCTGATCATGAAAGATATGAAAATTGAGAGAACACTGAAATAGGTTCACCTTGGAATACAAGCATTTTGTAAGCAAACTTTTTTTCTGTTCCTCACAGTAGCAGAGACTCACGGGATAGCTATTAGAGGCTTGTGGTTTTTTAGAAGTTTGTCTGATTGAAGGCATAAGAGAATCTCATTAATTTGTCCTTCCTTTCAGAAACGCAATGGTCACCATCATGCAACAGAACCTTAATTTAAAAACTGGCTGCAGGTGAGCATGGACACATATATATTAAATTTGCCCTGCTTCTTAGGCTAGTTTGCAGCCCACTCTGTGGTAATGCTGTGGTTAYACTGCTCCCTGTACTCAAACTAGCTCATGTAAAGGTTTTCTAAAGGATCTGTAAGGCAGACCTTTTATTTGTATCTTACATTCAGAAGATTTTTAAAGAGATAATTGTGATTTTCCAAAGCTAGTCTGCTGTATTTGTGGGAGCAAAAAAAAATCTATATAAATTCTGGAGCCAAATTTTTGGGAAACCACTAAATATCTCGATATAACTGTCAGACTGGAAGATCTCTGTACTGTAAACCAAAGTATGTGCTATTTGGGAAGATGGAAGTACAGTTCTGACTGACATGCTGTTCTGCATTATTTAGTATATTTGCTATATAATTGAAAGATCTGTTGTTATATTCAACAGAACAGCGCTCAAACAGTGTTTAGGAAGAAAAGAGAAATAACTGATTTCAATATTTTTGTGCTAACAGAAAATTGCCAATAATTTTTGCTGCAAAAACATTTTACTTGCACTTTGAACCTTCCTCTGAGACAAGAAGAGCAAAAATACCTTGGCTGTGAAAAAGACCAGATTTATAGGAGTCAAGCTATTTTTAAGCCTGACTGTTCAGTCTGCTCATCTATGCCTAGAAGATCAGCAATTTATTTGTGAAATTCCCTGAGGGTAGTAGGTGAGAAGCAGGAAAACAAAAAACAAAAAACAAAAAACACCCACATAACCCTAGTGGGGAAGTTACTAGGTGCCAAATTCTGACACATAATACAAAAACAAATATCACCTTACTATTAGCATGGTTCCACTGAAGTCTATGAAATACGCAGTACTGCCATGAATTGCAGAATCAAAATCTAATGATGACTATTCAGAATATGGAGAASYAGTGGACCTAGGAATGTGTCACATCTGTCTACCCCATTACATAAGTCATTGTAAGATTACAGAGAAAATTCAGGCAAGAAGGAAGCAGGAGGGCAGGTTCACCAACTCTCTTTGAGAGGTGTTATCCCACAAAATTTTAACATGAAGGTAAGTAAACTGATAAAGGAGATGTGGGATGGCATGAAAGATGTTGTTTGAAGCACTCCCCAAATCTGGCAAACAGCATGTGCTTAAGTCTTTATTCAAAAGCAAGGACTTGGTGTAAGAGGGGGTATGCTTGAAGGCTTGGACAGGTGTCCTTCTCCAGCCAGTAGGGCAACTACAGCAGGTGTTACTGCAAACCTCCCTTCACTGTCAATGGAAGAAAGACAGGCAGCTTTCAAAAGCAGCAAGTCCACCAGCCTTTGCTCCTTCTCTGAACATCTTTTCCTCTTCAGCATATTGAGAGCCACTCCAAACTCCAGCAGAGCAGGCAGCCTTATACAGGGCCCGAGTAGCATTCCTCCTCCCACACTTAAGGCGGCATAGTGCGACAGGCAGTATCCTTTTGTGATGATGAATTAAGTGTGTACACCTCAAAAACTATTAAAGGAACCAATAGCTTAAAGACAACTATGAAATCTCCTTTCTATCATCCTAAGTAACTGAGTACATCCTTTTTTTATTTTTTAATATGAAGCTTTTTGTGACATTATATCCAGGTACAAAAACAGCAAACCGCACTTCTGAACACATAGAATTAGGTAAGGTTGGAAGGGACCTCTGCAGGTCACCTAGTCCAGCCCTCAGCATGGCCCATACAGGGGTTGAACCTGCAACCTTGCCATTAGCAGCACCACACTCTAACCAACTGAGCTAAACTTGCCCCTAAAGGGAAGGGGGAAATGCAGGATCACAGAATCAGTAAGGTTAGAAGGGACCTCTGGAGATCATCTAAGTCCAACCTCCCAAAGATTTCCTTGTGCTGGTTCCACTGGGGCTTGAACCCAGGACCTTCAACATGTAAAGCAGATGTGATAACCACTACACTATTCCTCTACCCAACTGAATAACTCTAGGTACACCTAGTGCATGCACACATGTCAAATGGGTACTGCAGGACCTATTAACTATTCTGGCCTGCATAAGGTGTTTTATGAAGCCCAGAAGGAAAAAGAAAAAATCTTAGTGGCAATACAGGCCCGAGCTCACATTTAAAGCTGCAACTGTTGGTCCCAGTTCTACGAAGCAGCGAATTTTATTACATGGAGCACAGAAGAAAGAACTGTTTTGTCAGGCATGTGTCTGGAAAATTTGCTTACGGGAACATGTCTGTTTTCATATAGAGGAAGGGCCTATTTGAGGGAAAGGGTGTCCCCTGAAGGCTTCATACATCTGTTTTGATAAMCCCCCCCTGGGGATTTTCTGCATTGGTTTTCGAGAAGAGGAGGCTGTACAAAGCACCAGAAAGTTTTCCTTTCTGCAAAGGCTGCTACCTCTACTGGAAAAAGACAAGCACTGAATGCACATTTTATGTGACAGAGGACACAATTTAGACTACAGCAGCAAGAAAGGCACAGAGAGAGACATTTTATGACGGACACCCTTCTTTGCAAAGGGGCAAACACAAATAAAAAATGGAAGGTCCACCACTGCTGAGTTCTCCTGCAATACGAACCGCAACTCCTCTGTCAGCGTCTAACAGAATAAAGCATGAAAATACCCAAATCAAAGCGAACGGAACTGCTGTGAAAAGCCTGGGAGCAAAAATGCAGTGGCTTAGCCAGCTCTCAAACTCCAAAGAGAGACTTAAACCATCTTGCTTCCACCTGTGAAACTGTCAACATTTCAGTACAAGATTTAAGCTCTGGCATTCTGGGAATGCCAAGCCCAGAGTCTCTGCATCCATACAGTGCCGCAGGGAAGTGAAAAGGAGCCCCATCTCAAAACTTGAGCAGAAATAACTTCCAGTCATGCCCTCTTCACAAGAAATGCAGTCAGGTAAATAATCRCTACCCTCATGTTTGTCAAACACAGTGATTAAACTGCTTGCAAAGAGCACCATTTCACATTTTCGGTGGTCCTCTTGCACCTAGATCTTTTCCTTTTAAAAGATCACTAAGGAGACGCCTCAATTTGTTGTGGAGACAGATGTCAGAGGGCAAATGGACTATTAATGTGAGAATATCATCTGCTGTTTGGATGCGTTTATTGCACAACAGATTACGAAGGCTGGGCACAGATTTGTGGTGGCTGGTTCTAGCACTTCAGCTCATCTGCTTATGCCTGCAGACATACGAACATATTTGCAGGGATGGGCAACACTTGCATGCTTTTCTTTCTGCCTGCCTTCTATCCCAAAGCTGCTATATTGGCAGTAATGACACAACCTTCCTTTTTAGCCATGTGAGAAAACACACAGGCTAGGAAATCAGCTTTAACTGGTGGTTAGAATTCTTCTGCTAATTCATATGGTTCCTAATTCCATGCTGTTTAGGTATATAATAAATATCACCCTTGATAGGTTGGGTTAAGAATTAAGCTAATATTGAAAGAATCTGTCAGACTGCTTATTTATTGTTTTAATTTTATAACTGTCTTGATGTAAATCTCATCAGACACTGGCTAGGTCTAAACAGGAATCATTAAGTCAGTCAGTGTACTAACTTGATAGAAAAGTGGAAAAAGTAATATATGGAGTATGTTACAAATTAAGTTGTTAAATCATTCATTACTCACTGGAGTTGAAATGCTTTTTACTGAGTAACTAAGAAAACAGGAAAACCATCCAGAATTACAATATATATTTTCCAGGACATTTACTATGTCATATGCTGGACTTCTGCACAGTGGAAGTATTCATTTATTCAGCATTTACCAGTATTTTGAAGCTTACGATCTAATATTTGCCATGCTGCATATCTCTGTTAAACATTTAGCTGAAGAAATATAATTGTTTTCATATTCAGGAAGAATTTGCTTTATGTGAGTGTGGAATTTACTTTCATTGTGGACTCTTTGCATAAGAATCTGATCTGCAGCTTACAATCATCCTTGCCTCCCTTTAGGTTCACTAAGAGCTGAACATATGTTATCAGCTCACAGGATCTGACCCAGAGTTGGACCAGGAAAATCATCATGATTTTTCATTTCATTACTATTTAATGTAATAAGAAAACCCTAATATTTTCATTTGTCAATCATGAATACCATTCACCTTAAGAGAATTTTTTCTTTACAAAGATGCAATTGTATGAATTCAAGTAGATTTACTGAATTCAGTTACGCATGGTATTTCTGTTTAGCCAGTTCATCATCCTGTGAACCCAGGCAGAAGCAAAGGGATAACAAAGGAAAATAGATAAATCTATAGATTGCATTTTAAATGTTAAGATGCTATAGCTATTGATAACAGGAATGTCCTTTTGTCAGTGTATATGAAAACTCCGCAGTCACATTTGTATGCCCATGAAAGCTGGAATACACTGGTGCCATTTATTCTCTAGGGGGAAAAAGTCTTTCCTCCTGAACACTTTCACAACACTGAAAAAACCACAGTATTAAAACACATCAGAAAGAAAGAAAGAAAAAAAAAAAAACTTCAAAATGCCAGGGCTCTTTTCATAAGTCTGTTCTTCCTACCTGACACAAAGGGTGGCAAATCCCTGTTTCAGATGGACCAAGGGGAAGTTTCCAACAGGAGACTCAACTTTCATCTTTAAAGAGGCAAAAAAGAAGAAGGGAGAAATGACATCTAGAAACTTTATCTTTGTAATTAAATGAGAAAAAATATTTTGTGATCTATTAATACCTCTGTCCTCCTGGAGAGAGGACAAAAAAAATTACTGAAGATGTTTCAAAACTTCCCTTTTATTATTGCACTGGGGATCATGTGCTCCAAGTTCACAAGCAGTCTCTTTAGGAATTATGATGTCCTTGATGGCATGCTGTTCTCATAAGGAAGGGACAGCACAGGATTCCAGTCTAAAAATAAAGATCCAGATTTCCTCCTTTCCAGATAATACCAGGGCATACATTGTCAAAAAAACTGACTTAATCACAGGAGAAGCCTTTCACTGTACTGGGAAACATCCTGCTGTGAAGATACTACGATATGAACCCAGTTGCTCACATGTCATGTGCTCGAGTCCCCTAACCTTCTTGGTGGCCCATTGCTAAACTTGGCTTCTCATTTCTTTCTTGTACTGACACAAATCAAAGCATTTTCATTTAAAGCAACCTGCCTTCTTGCAAAAAGGTATTTTAGGTTGAAAAATAATTTGCCTTTCATTTCCACACCAACTGAAAACAATATTTGGCCTTTATACAGGATTCCATTCTTTCCTCTCACTCTGGGCTGTCTTTAGGCTCTTACTCTAAATTTAGATTAGTATGGGAGGTGGGGCTTTGTTTCCTTCAATTTGCATCCTCGCAGTGTCCACTATTTTCACTTGGTTCCATATCATCTTATCTATATACTCAAATACCAAAACTGTACTTTTTAACCCTGTAACTGCTATTCATCCACTATCTTCTAATTCAATATGAAAATAGCTGCTTCTTCAACAGTCTCAGCCTAGCTAGTGTCTTGTGTAATTCTATCGRCTACCATGGAGTTATCCAAACATACATCTGACTCTCTGAGTTAAATTTCAAACACAAAGGATTGTGTGCTTCTTTGATCTGGAGACAGTCATCTGCAAATTGGTATTTCATTATCCCACAGAAAAAAAAAACTTTCAAGAACCAGAGCTGAAATACAGGAAGAGTACCCAATCTGAGCCTTAAACAACTTACAGGAACAGAAGAATTAGTGCTGTAAGATAGATCAACAGTCCACTCTTTCCCTTTCAAGCATCCAGTACCAGTTCACTAAGAAAGCAGTCCTACGCCTGAATAAGGAACAATTCTGCAATAACAAGCCAATGGAGGTTTATGCACTGAAGCAGAAAGATTTCATTCATACATTAGTTTAATCTTCTCACAAACCTACCAGAGCTCTTTTGCTCAAGAGAATCTTGTGTCAATTTATGCGTTTTTGTCATAAAAGATTTCCTTCTGTTTTGAATGGGGTGCCTTCTAATTGCATTGGATGTTTTTTTTGTATCTGTGGATCAGTAAGTATGAGCGTGCAGCCAGCCCTCTCTGCACTATCCATTATTTCTGCATTCCTCCATCATGTCACCTGTCATCTGTTTCYTCCCTAACCTAAGCAATTCTAATACATTTCATTCATCCTCACYCCTTGTACATCTTCACATCTCAGATAACTTCTGCTGCCTGGATTTTTCTTTCCTCATGTTTGTCAAGATGCAGGGTCCAGATAGGACCACATGTTCTCACATCCAGGACAGACCCACAATTTATACAATAGCATCATAATATTATACAGACATTATGCAACCATATCTCACTCCACGTCAATATTTCATTTCCATCACTGAGAAAAAAGAAGAATCAAATGGATAGGAAACTAAGMCAAAATGCAAGATATATGACTTACAACTCTCAGCTGAGCAATAGCCCTCCTTATAAATATTGGCTATGATTCTGCTAATAAGTTGAAAAGACTACTCTCTCCTAGAGATAAAAAGCATTTGCAGTGTTATGTAGCACCTATTTTTGTGTCAAAGTCATAAATTAGAATAATCCTACTYCTTAGGCCATCAGGAACAATTTATGCCTAAAAAGTTATCCTGCTTATTAAAATTCATCAATGTCTGTCAAGAGAATGAAATAYTCCTTTTTGATATGCATTATCCCTCTTTAACCGCATTCCCCAATACATTTCATTGTTGCTATTGTTTTTCTTCCTCAGAATGAGCTCAGCTGGTTCTGAAATAAGATTTAAGGGCTTGTAGGTTGCACAGGAGTTGAATTTCACAGRGGATTGTATATTTTCATTATCAGCACAGTCTCTTTAATCAGTTTGAGATTCCTTGCAAAATTCTGGCAACTCGCTGCAATTTAATAGCTCATATTGCTCCAACTTCTCTCCTTCTCAAACATGTTTAAGCTTTACTACCTCTCCCAGAGCTACCGTTTGCAGGTATCTTCCTGATAGATGGCACATTCACACTACAGACAGCAGAATAACACCGGAACACCTGAGCTAGAGTTATTAGACTGAAATTTGGAACAGAAATTTGGAATTTGCAATGCAACTGCAGCAGCACTGTGTCTGAGGCAGGACAATTTACTCTACTTCTTCACAGGTAGATCAAACTACAGAAATCACAGTCTTTGGTGGATCCCTACTCCAGGACAATAGACTCAAATYAAAATGGGGTAGGGTGCCTGCAGGATTCAGAAGTCTACTGAATAGGGTGCCCCATCTTCTGAAATATCCAAGTCATCCTTAATGTCTCCCTGAATTTCTAAGAGTTTATAAAAATTCCAGCAGTCTTATTGACATTGCCTGTATCCCTTCAGACACTCATTCTTCAACACCCTGGTCATATCCTACCTGCTGGCAGCAGACATCTTGGGTGAAGTTTCAATCTTGCTGAAGTCAATAACAAACATCYGCTGACTTCTCTGGGGCCTACATTTCATCCCATGAAATCAGGAAAATGTTCAGGCTCACGAAGGCACTGGTTTTCACAGCCCCTCAACCAGAGACAAATAGGGGAGCCAGGAATACGAAGCACRTTTGAAAACCAGGCATCATAGACATCTCCAAGCCATCGCAACAGGCTAATTTCAGAGATGCAATCAGAAACGGTGACTCTGCAGCAGCCCAGTGCCCTCAGCAATGCATCTAGCTGCAGCTTTGGCTGCCTTGCTGGGATAAACTAGCTCTTCACACTCTCACTTGGCAGCCTCAGCCTGTAACCAGCAAGAGGAAGTCACAGGCAGTGCTCATTTCATTAATACAGATGCTATGATTTCCCATGGCCCAGTGGAAATTTCACTCAGGACATTTTTTTATTGCTACTTGTAGTAGCCAATGTGGCTCAGTTTCTTCTAACCACAAGACAGACTGCCCTTTTGAAGATGGTATGTACTGCCCTGTTGAGTTAAATTTTTTAAAAAAAGGACCAAGCTGGCACCTGCAGGACAAACTCTGCATTTTCTTAGAAATTCAGTAAACCTAAAGTATGCCACACACACAGCTACTATAATTCCCCAGGCTGGCACTTAGTCATCAGTCAAGACTACTCTCACAGCACAGAACTAGATTTCTTTCCCCTCCATTGCTCTCTAATGTTATGGAAATAGAAATAGATGGAACTGTGATTTTTCATGTCTTATGCTGAGTTCTTGTCTATGCACTGAACTTAGGCTTCCCTTCTTTTAGAAGATATATCTTCTAAAAAATATATTACATGCATGCTGAAGTTTTCTTCTTAATTCAAGCAAAAGTTAGAAGCCGTTACAGWCTGCTCAACACATACCAACCTATTTCAGGTCAGTTACCACAGTGAAAGGTTCATTCACACTCTGTATTTTCTTTATCAAATAGCTTCATATTCTATTGCCAGCAGCAGCAATCACTTTGAACAAGTCGTTCTTTCTTCCACAGTAGTACATTACAGCTTAACAAAGCAGACACCTTTCAAAACTTCTGCAATGCAAGAGAGACACTAGTTGAAGGAAATCGACTGCAATGCTCAAAAACGCATCGTGATCCGTGTAGTATTATCTTACCTGTTTCCCAAAGTAACCAACTTTCATTTCTTACAACATAGAACATGGCAGGTTTCGTTGGGAAAAATATATGTAACAGGAACTGATTCTGCTCATATGTACAGGAGTTCTAAGAGTTACTGAATTATGCCAGTGAACCTCAGAGCAYAGTGTGGACCGCTGAAAACAGATACAGTTTTCAAAAGGAGCTCTGAGAGCTTGGGAAAATCAGGCCTGCTTTCAAGGAGTCTGAGGCCCAGATGCACAAAAATGTGCAAGTGCCAATCTCCAACTGATTTCAGAAGCACAAACATCTTCTCTGATCTATGCTGTAGGTAACGTCACTTTGGAAGTGATTTTACTCAATACCTCAAACATAATCATTCTTTGGCAATGTGCTTCTAAGCAAGTAAAATACATAATTCAGTTACCTACACTGAAGTTGTTCAAAATAAGTACATCAAATAAAAAAAACCCACTTAGTTTAGATGCTGTTACTAATTCAAAAACTTGATGAATTCTGCAGGAAAAGAAATCAACAGGTTTTGGCAACATTTTCATAAATTTAAATAACTTCTTAAGAAAATTTGGACTTTTGAGAAAATAAGGAGATCTTAAAGATAAAGTAAATAAATTTAAATAAATAAAATTTTAGTTTATAAATAAGTTAAATTTACATCAACATATAATACTTAAGGATCATAAATAAATAAATAAAACCCTAATATTTAGATTTCAATTGAAATTTTTTCTAAGCCTTTTTGGGTTTTCTTCTTTGCACAAGACCCAGGAGATGTGGACCCATGCGAATGGGAACAAGCTTTACATGACTCCTCGTGATCTGAAAACACAATGTTTTATTCAGCTGGAATAAATACTAGCAATATTAATTTTGCCTGGTAGAAACATTTACAATACTACAAGGATTTTATGAAATCATACTTCTTTTGCCTATCAATGATGCTTAACATTTTGTCTCAAAAATACATTAATTTATTTTCCTTGAGTTTCCAACATAGCCAATGACTTTTCCTGGAATTTGGCTTCATTGCCAGTTGGATCTGTGAAGTTAATTTGTGCTAGCTATACTGACATGCTTCATTTTAATTTCACAGGCATGTATAAAAGTGTCATACACTTGTAGGAATGCTTTCAGTGAAACATTATACGTATTCAGGGGAGAAACACAGCCAGATATATTGACTTTTCCTTCATATGAACTCGAGATATCCCAATTCAGCCTGTATCTGCTGGAAGGACTGGGGAGGTCTGGGAAGACCCCTATTCTGACACAGCATGTCTCATGCCAAAATCAAGCAGCATCTGTATATGCTATAGRAAATCAAACTACTCTTGCCTTGTATGTCGTTCATTTTATTTATTGATTTGAATATAATCTGCTGCTGCCCATTCCAGCAAAACTCAACCTCTAAAGCTGTTCTAACGGGATGGTGGATTGTCAAAGTGAAACTGCATGTCAAAAACTTTTTTTTGGTTGCTATTTGCTAAATATTCTTCCTCTCTCTAAATTAAATGATGATAAATACTGGCCCAGAAGACACTATTAACAACCACAGTTGGCAGAACTTTGTAGTGACTCCATGTATCTGTATGGGATGTAGAGATGGAAATAACCAACTCTTTCTAAATGTCTCCTCCATTTCAAATTGTTGACTGTTGATTTTTTGTGTGAAATGCCTGCCTGGCTTCTGCTGAGTTCCAGTCAAGAGAAGAATCCATATTACAAATGCCATCATCACAGCTGGTGCTTCCTTTTGCTGTCAGTGGTTGTTTAGAGAGGAAAAGAAACACAAGAAACTGCTACTGTCACACACAGGTTCTTCAAGTAGGTCCTGCAGGAAGGGCTGGGACATACTTAACCTTACATTAGTCTTGTATAGCTAGCAATTTCCTGGCTTGCTGAAAAAAATCTCACCCTAAGTTTAACTGTACTTCCATCCAGTCAATGACCAATTAAAGACTTCCCAACACACAAGCAAGCACTCAATAAAAGCTGCACAGAATGAACATGTGAGATGGACAGTGTGAAACCAAGTCTTTCTCCACACAAAGCTGGTTGGTATGCAGGGCCTGAGCCTGGTGCATTCCCACAGGAACACATAGAGAACATTCAACTCCCTGAGAGTGAATAGCTCAACAAACGAGTTATTAAGAATTTAACTACACAGGTCCCAAGAGAAAACCAGTGAAACCTATTAAAAGTGGATGTAAAATTGCTCCTCTATTCAGAAAAGAAACTAAATGTCAATACTGCAGGACCTCCTGACATTAGGAGAATATTCATATGGGCCATTGGGAAGTTTTCATTCCAATAGGCCAGAAGCTGTACTACTGAAAGACACTATCCCACCTTTAGGGTAAAGGGCCAGATTTTCAGCATCAGCACACTCAAGTAATTCACTGACATCAGCTCAGCTCCTCAGGATTTATACTGGTCCTAACAATATTAAAATCTGGGCCATAGTTAGCATAGCTCTAACAGTTTAGGAGCCAGACTGGCTTCTCTCTGGTTCTGAAAGTAGAGCCTGGTGGCAAGGCCAAGGCCCTTGAGGTTACTGCTGGGTGTCAGCCTTGGGAGATGCCAAACACACCAGGCCTGAAAGACTTTTTGCTGCCAAGTGCACTGTGCACTGTCTAGTCTCTGGCACATTGCTGGGAATGTAAGTAACCCTAAAAGTACATAAAAAATCATTCATGCCTTCCTTTTAAAGATGTTTTTTTCTTTAAAAATAAAACAAAACCAACTATACTATACATGACTGTCTTCTCCAGTTACAGTCTTCTGGGAGAATGAGCCATTTACATACAGGAATTGCACTTATTTTTTCAATCTCTACTTCCTCTTTCACCTCAAAATAGGTCTGCTTGAAAATGGTCTGATTACAGGAACACCACCCCCATTCTGCCACTACAGTGAAAACCAGGACAAGGGCACACTGTGAGGCTGACCTCATGCCCTCTGTGCTGCTGCTAACATCTTTCTTCTTGGACAACCTGCCTCTGGGACTTGAGCCTCATCTGGGGTTTTGCTTTGCTTTTGGAACAGCTCGGGCTGTGACAGGCTTCTGAAACCCTCAACAGCTTCCTGAACAAGACACCTGGATCCCTGRCAGGGTTTTTGCTCTATTCATTTTAAAGAATGTAATTGAACATTACAGGGTCCTGCAGTGTATTTTTCAGGAACTATGTGCAAATATTTCCAGAAAGTGCTCTTAATGGATGCTTCTTTGCCAAGTATTGCCTCCTTCTCTAGTTGTGGTTTTGAGAAGGCACTTCTGCTCGCAATGGGGAACAGAAAAGTAGAACTTTCAGTCCTGTACACTTAATCACTCTATCCCTGGCAGACATAGAATCATAGAATCAGTAAGGTTGGAAGGGACCTCTGGAGATCATCTAGTCCAACCTCCACAATCAGCAGGGTCACCTAGAGCATGTTAGGCAGGGTTGCATCCAGGCGGGCCTTGAAGATCTTCAGAGAAGGAGACTCCACAACCGCTCTGGGCAGCCTGGTCCAGTGCTCCRTCACTCTCACAGGGAAGAAATTCCCCCTCAYGKTCAGGCGAAATTTCCTGTGCTTCAATTTCTGCCCTTTGCCTCCTGTCCTGTCACATGGGACAACTGAAAAGAGTTTGTCCCCGTCCCCTTGACACCCTCCCTACAGGTACTTGTACACATTGACCAGATCCCCCCTCAGTCTTCTCTTCCCCAGGCTGAAGAGGCCCAGCTCTCRCAGCCGTTCCTCATAGGGCAGGTGCTCCAGCCCTCGGATCATCTT
The DNA here is from genome assembly GCF_003343005.1 of Rhea americana. Taxonomy (NCBI): domain Eukaryota; kingdom Metazoa; phylum Chordata; class Aves; order Rheiformes; family Rheidae; genus Rhea; species Rhea americana. The sequence continues at coordinate 2,430,959 of NW_028186868.1, forward strand.
CGTACCCCTACGCTGGACTCTCTSCAGTAGCTCCACGTCTCTCTTGTMCTGGGGAACCCAGAACTGGACACAGTACTCGAGATGAGGCCTCCCCAGGGCTGAGCAGAGGGGCAGGATCACCTCCCTCGACCTGCTGACAACACTCTTCCTGATGCACCCCAGGAGACCATTGGCTTTCTTGGCCACAAGGACACATTGCTGGCTCATGGTCAACTTGTCATTCACCAGCACTCCCAGGTCCTTCTCTGCAGAGCTGCTCTCYACAAGGTCAGCCCCCAGCTTGTAATGGTGCCTAGSGTTATTCTTCCCTAAGTGCAGGACTCTGCACTTGCCCTTGTTCAAACTCATGAGGTTCCTCTCCGCCCAGCTCTCCAGCCTGTCCAGGTCTCTCTGAATGGCAGCACAGCCCTCAGGTGGATCAGCCACTCCTCCCAGCTTGGTATCATCAGCAAACTTGATGAGGAGGCACTCTGTCCCCTCATCCAGGTCATTGATGAAGAAGTTGAACAGGATGGGACCCAGTMCTGAGCCCTGGGGGAYRCCAMTAGCCACAGGCCTCCAACTCGACCCCACGCCACTGACGACAACCCTCTGAGCTCTGCCTTTCAGCCAGTTCTCAATCCACCTCATTGTCCACTCATCTAACCCACACTTCCTGACCTTATCCAGGAGGATGTTATGGGAGATAGTGTCAAAAGCCTTGCTGAAGTCAAGGTACACAACGTCCACTGCTCTCCCCTCATCTACCCAGCCAGTCTTGCCATCAGAGAAGGCTATCAGGTTGGTTAAGCAGGATTTCCCCTTGCTGAATCCATGCTGGCTACTCCTGATCACCTTCTTTTCCTCCATCTGTCTGGAGATGACCTCCAGAATGAGCTGTTCCACCACCTTTTCAGGGATGGAGGTGAGGCTGACTGGCCTAGAATTGCCTGGGTCCTCCTTCTCACCCTTTTTGAAGACTGGAGTGACATTGGCTTTCTTCCAGTCCTCAGGCACCTCTCCAGTTCTTCAGGACCTTTCAAAGATGATGGAGAATGGCTTGGCAATAACATCCGCCAGCTCCCTCAGTGCCTGTGGGTGCATCCCATCCAGGCCCATGGATTTGTGGATGTCTAGCCTGCTAGAAGGGCTTGTCTCTTTTTTCCCCTGTAGAGTCTGCACATGTGAACTGTCCCCAGCTCGTACCTACCGGTCAGGACAATCAGACACAGAACAGAAACTTGCTGTTTCTATTCCTATCAATAGAAAGTTGAAATCAACATGCAAAGAGGTTTAAGTGCAGCAGAACTGCATAAAAAAACACAAGTAGAACAAGATAGAACAAGAGACAGAGACGTTAAATTGTGAGAAGATAAGAGGATGGCAAGCAGAAAATTGTGAAGTTCCCAGCCAGTATTTCAAAGCAGGTTTTAAAATGGCTTGCACTAACGCACAAAAGATTTGTCATTTATTTATTTACTCAACTTGTATAGATTTGGAAAACTTGCAAAAATATTACACAATTAAAATAATATTGGGAAAGCCTATATTTTGATTAGCCTGTACTGCCATAATTTGCAAAAGCACATTGACATTATGTGTGATGAAACTCAATAAACAAAATYAATGTAACACGGCTACTACTCAACATTTCCATAATATTTTAAGCCTTCACACTGTTTTGCAATATAAGTTTAATAAATTAATCTCCATAAGGTAGGCAAATCTGATTAGCCTTATTTCACAGATGAGCTAACAGAGGGTGGCAGAAGAAGTGATGTCACCAAAAGTAATGAGGAGAGTTGAGGGGAAAGAGTAGAAATTACTATAGTGATTTGGGGCCACAGAGACCTTGTCATGCCTTCTAGCAATTATTGTTCAGGATTCTCTCATTCGTACTGCAGTGTAAAATTTAAAGATCTGCCCATCTGTCAGTTAGCATTTCCATGTTCTCTCAAAGCATTACTAATAAACACACACACAGTCTGACTGATGAACCCAGTTTCTGCTGCACAAACCCACAACAGACCCTGTAGCCTTCTAGCTTAGTTTGAAAAACTAACCCAGACAGAGAAAAAGGTCTCCAGCCTGGCTCCCACCAGTAGAAACCTAGGCAGTTCCAAAATAACATAAAAAGAGATAATCCTAAGAGAAGGGCAGAGACAGTGCCAGCAACAGCCCATGGCCTGCAGAGCTTCCTTCTACCAAACATCACAGCACRCCATGCAGGTCTTCTCAGCAGACACTTACAGCAGACACCTCCTGCCCTGCTTGACTCTCCCACTGAAAAGTGTATTTGAAACAACAGTTGTTTTGCTGATCTTGCATCCAAACTATGAGGAACTACTGCTCTCTGGATTCATGAGGGTATTGCAGATTTCCCTGAAAGATTTATTTTGCTATTGGCATTTGTTTAGACTGAATATCATGTCACATCATTCATTGGAAAGGGGAAGAGAGGACTGCTCTGACCAATGGCATTTTCTATTATGCTAGAACAGATCTCAAGGAAAGCCTATACTTACTTTGTGGCAGGTGAGAGCAATCTGAGCTTCCACCAGGGAGGAGAGCTGCAAGCCGCACAGCCAAGCAGTATGGCTGACTTCCGGGGCTTTTCTTCAGAATCTCAGCCCACAAGTAATTCTTCCTCTGCCTCCTCTGCATGTGATTTGTAAATAGGTGAAAATTATAAGGCCTGGAAGCCACAGGCCTTTTTGCTGGTTTTATCTAAAAATCTCAGCCTAAGCACAGCAGGGCAGAGCTAATTCCTTGACGGGAGACCTTTAAAGGGCAGAACACTTACTGAAGATGCTCAGCTCACTACATGACAAATCCTCCCTACTTAGAAGGGAAGAGGATTTTAAGTGGGATGCCCCAGCTTACCTATCTCTAGTGCCTAAGGTAGGGGTCTACCTTCTCCTGGCTGCCTTTACAGCCAACAGGGAAGAAGGGGTCTTTCTAAATTCAAAACACACAAATTAGTAGTGATGTAATTATCCCCCATCCAAGCATAAATTTCTGAATTTCATCTTTTTCTAAAGAAAATAAAATTCTCCACAAGCTTTTGGAATATAAAAATGTCAGTTATTATCATATTAGTCCAAAAATGTGATGGAAGTGTCACTCAGAAAGTAGGAAAACGAAACCAGTTAAGAACAAGGTTTGTGAACAAGCACAGCACAGCAAATGTTATCTCAGTGCGCTTTCACAAAATTGGCTGGCCTGCTTGCTGTACAAAACAAACAGCAGCAGGAAGTCAATCAATGATTTAAACATCTCAAGTGAGTATCATCATTTAGAAAAACAAATAAAAAATAACGTGAGCCTTACTTTATTTTTCTCCTTTTGTTCCTGCTAATATCTACTGGATTAGATTACAGCAACATCTCTTCCAATTGCTCCACTGGAGGGTGTGAGAATCTGTGTTGCATGGTAGTGCAGTAAAGGTGACTTCTAAGGGCACAACAGTAAAACATTTGTTTTGCCTGTATTTTCCTCTACTCATCTCCCAGATGGTCTGGTTTTCCGACATTTTAAGGGTAGTTACATAAGGCTGGCACTATGTCCCAAAGGGAGCAAATGGAAAGAAGCAGTTTCAGAATCTTCCTTCATTCAGAAGATTCCTACTTTTGACAGAGCAAGTAATTTATTGGACAGCTGAGAGAACTTGTGCACAGAGGAATGGAGAGTATGCACATGCAACAGGGATAAAATATGTCTACAAAACCTAAGTTTACTTTCACACAGTCTCTTCTATCTCTAGATTTGAGTTACGACATTGGCACTAAACAGAATCTATATGACAAACACCATGCATTCGGTCCCCGCAGCAGACTGGAATGATCTCAAATGAACAGCAGTATAAAATGTTATTGGAGTAAAGCCAGTTGAATGTTACAATAGCTGAAATACTTAATATATACATCTAGACAAATATACATTATTCTAGGGTGGACAGCAACCACTATCACTTTCTGAACATGTTAAAATCTATAGTAGGAGCTTAGTGGTACATGAAATCATGATAGACAACAGATATTATGAAATTCCAATTTAATTCCAATTTCATAAAAAAAAGGTCAGATCTAAAAAGCAAGTTGTATTATTGCCATAGTAGAATATGGACAGACTGGGCCATTTACAGCACACTTGAAGCAAAGTTCACTACGAAAGAGAATCAACTTCATGAGAGCTCAAAGTGAACGAGCCTAAAGGCTGGGATTAGCAGAGTGATGGAAAAAGAAGAGATTGGATCAACTACCCCTGTGGGAAAGAGTTCACATCAAAATATCTCATTTTCTGGAAGCGCTCTAGTCTGGAAAGAAACTGTTGACTCCACTCAGACATAGGAGACCAGACCGCAGCTCACAGGACAGATTGCCGAAGAGAATTTATCTGTTGACCTTAGGTCAATCCATCCAATAAAGAAATAGCGGCAGTCTCTGAGTCTAGAGCTGGTATTCAGCTACACGGGTTACAGTCAAAGAGGTTTAAGGAGATATTCTGCTTGTCTAGTAGACTTTTTTTTTTTTTTTTTTCAGAAAGAGATTGCTACTATTCAGAGGACTAGGCTTTCCTAAGGGAACTGGTCTTTAGGTGTCACACCAGTCCAATTATTCTTTATCTTTCTGCAGACTTTGGTATCTGCACTCCTCATTTTCTCAAAGTATGATGGAGTTTGGATTAAATTAATCTCCAACACAATCCTTTACTCTTCTACAGTCTCATTTAACATTTAGTGGCCATGTTTATTTACTTGCTTTGATTTTTCTCTGTTCCAAGAAGAGGTGTGACTGCCCCTTAAAATGTTAGGAGAAGGGCTGTTTTGGTTTTTCTATATTGAAACACACRCACACAAAAACAATAAACGTTTGAAGCTTCCCTTTCGAGATAAACTTTTCTTTAAGGATCTTACGGCATTAAGTACATACTGACTTCAACAGCATTTCAAATGTCTATCCACAACCTGCAGTGATTTTTAATGTGTTCTAAATCAATTTATCATTTAAAACTACAGCAAGAAAAAACAGCTGGAGTGAACTGAAAACATCTTAAACCAGCCTACTTTATCCTAAATTGCACTTACCTTATAGCACAGTAGTAGATTGGAAAGGAGACTATCAGACTTGAGCAAAAGAAAAGCAAGAGACTTACTCCCCAACACCACCACAGTTAATCTTTTTTGCATTCTTCTAATGCAGACAACAGATCTTATCTGGTATGAGTTGTGTTTCACCTCTTCAAGTATAGTGTGAACTAAATAATTGATCCTCGCAACATGGGACAGGTCAGTAGTATCACACTGAAATAGACAGGTTAACATTAAAACTTGAAACCACTCCAGTGCTTCAAAGGGCATCCTTAGCCCTTCTATTCATGTCTTGAAGGCTTCAAAATCAAAAGCTCTCCTTTTGCAGGTAAAATTACATGACTTTGTGCTTTGTTTCAAAAGCAGCCCTAATAACCTCACAGTGGGCTTTGAAAGAGATGCAGAATTGTCCTCTGCTTTTTGTACATCCCTGCTGCTAATCAAAGGTATGAATGTCATAACATTTGTCTTGATACTTTGTTTTCAGATTACATTCTAAACACAACTTGACCAGCACAACTTTTGATACTTGGCAGCTTTGAAAACCAGGCAACTTTGTACACATGCCTAAAACTAAACTTAGTAGGCTCACTTCTGAAATCAGAAAATTGTAACTGACAGTTTAGTGTAAACAAGAGTCTAGTATCAGACAACTATGGGATGAACATTCCTCCTTTAACTCACAATGGTTTTTTTTCTCTCCCTTCAGGCAAAGTGTTAAAGTGCTGTTCTGCTCCTACCACTCCTCTGAAGTGACACTGCAGGATTCTAGTTTTGATTCTATGATTTGTTAATTTGTCAGTTTTCAAGGAAAGGCATTTTACTAAATGCCAAACTGCTCCTGGAGCCTCTTTAAATTCATGTTCTTTTCACACCTCCTTCCCAATAATCCTGTTTCTAGAAGATGGTACTGCTGATGGTGCACAAGTCAGAACAGACTCACCTTCCTGCAGCTGTGTCACCTCTGCAGCACTCATCACACTAAAACTAAATTCAATGGAACATCAAGTCCAGGCCAATGCAGCGATGAAACAAGTGCCATTTTTAGACAGCTCAAGAACACCAGTCTAGGCCAGGGGGAAGAGCTGCACATGTGGCTGAGAGAGTGCTTATTGCTCTGGAAGAGAAAGCACGAAACTGGCCACTTCCATGAAGCAGTAAATTGTACAGAAAATTGGAACTGACATGGTATTTCCACATGGACTGCAGGGAAAGGAGGACAAAGCCAAAGACTTGATCCAGTAGAAACAACTGCAAAAGTTCATAAAACATGGCCCCTGTGTCATTCAAAAAATTTTCTGCAGTTCTTGTTGGACCGTCTTCTCCCTGAACTTGCTGGCCAAGTCACAAGACTCTTAAGTCTCTGCACTCTCTTCATCTCAGCTTCACTCTACCTCAGAGTGCTCTAAATTGTTTTAGTGTTTGTCTTCTTCTCATGTGCCGGGTCTTCAGAAAGCTTTCAGGCAGGGATCATACATCTAAGTTGGGCAACGACATCTGTTATAATGGTATGCTGTTCTTGGTTCTTTGGGCATTGTTGTGTTATGTTACTCATAAACATGGGTACTAATAACATAAATTTTACAAAAGCATTCATGTGCATAGCCTCAAAGGATTAAACACACACAAATAACAGCATAAACAGATAATACTAAATGCTAAAGATAATCTCACTTCAGCCACAGCATTGCCAAGATGTTCCTGGAGTGTACCTACTCAGGGTATTGCTTGCACAACCATGCAGATATCGAAAAAGAAGGAAACATCCTAGGCTGCAACTTCTTGGAAAGGCAATGGTACAGTCACTGTCTCCATGTCTGCCAGGGAGAAGCGAACACCCAGGCCTGTTCATTATAGGGGACAAAACAGTTTGAAAGAGATCTTTTCCCTCATCTGATTCTTGCTGTATGTTGAAGATGGCTACCTGTTGTCCTAGATACCTTCTCAGATTCCCTCACCCTAATGCAGAGTAAGAGAAGGGGTCATGTTAAATATCACAAAGTCACTTTTTTAAGCATTGGTCATAGTCAAGAAATAATCAGGGGACCTACAGTGTACTTTTTTTTTTTTTTGGCTCATTCAGGTACTGAAGGACAAAGGGTATTCAACCAGTTTGGTCATTCAGTATCCTTCAATCCAGCAAAACTGTTCCAGAACTCCTACCTTGAGCCCTGGAGGTAGGTCTGAGTAAGGGAGAACTGGTGTTGACTGTGCTAGGTATGACATTTTGAGATATATATATATATATCCTAAAAAATAAAAAATGGGGTTGAAAACGACAGAATATGAGAACTCATTCTGAACGTGAATAATTTGAAGCTATAAATTCTAAACACATGCTGAAACTGTGACTTCAAACAATTGCTACAAATTCAATCTCTGACAGTGCACTTGGTTTCCAAATCTTGGTAATGCCAGTGTGTGGTTCATTCTTCAATAGATAATGAAAAGAGTGGTTTTTTATTAGTGAAAGCTATATCATCCTACAGTGCTTGAGCTAGGCACATGCTGCTAACTCAAGACAGGGTATTGACAGGAAACTGCTSTGACAGATTTGTTTCCCCAAGCAGATATGACAACAAGGTGATGATATCAAGCACTGCCTGATGCAGGGAAGTAAGGAAAACAAGGGAAGGAAAAGAAAAAACAAGAACAAGTCCAAAGAATTGGGAAGTAMGTGTGCACAAGCTCCACTGGYTCTTCTTTTTTARGCTTTTTTTCTTTTTTAATTTGCTTTTATTCCTCAAAAGGCCTTGGGTCTACCTAAGATTTCTTTACTCAGCACTCATTGTATTTCATGTTCTTTTTCCTGAGGATGAAAGATTCTGCAACAAATGCATTGAAGGACTTAACTCTAATGTAGCCTCTCCAATTACCTTCAAACTCTTCTGAAATGCTGGCTTGCAATTTTTGCTGATGATCCTATGTTAACGATACATCAGGGGAATTGTCTGTATCACTTTTGAATTGGTAAACCATTTTTTGATGCTGGGATTCCCCCTTCCAGTCAGTCAGGATCCTCCTCCTCATATTTACTTAAYAAATCCCAGCCTGCGGGCCCAGAGCTGGAGAAGCTCCTCTTTCCCTCAGGGAGTAAAAACCAGCACTGCAAAACATGTAAAACAAGTCAGAACCAAAAGACACAGACAAGTAAAGGCCTTTTGTGAATTGAATAAGATTGTGACCCATGAGATCATCTAATTAAGGCTGCAGAAATGCCTAAACTGGGCCATACAACTGACGTAGCATTTAGCAGTTTGCTCAGTTCAAGAGCAGATGACACAGATATGGTAGAAGCCAAGGGATTCCAAGAAGYGGGGCTGCAAGTCAACCATGCCACAGATGGAGAGACATCAGAGCGGCCCCATATCAGCAGCTCAGGTCCGGTTAGGCATATTCACTCAGAAACAAAGCTACTGACTGCAACTTCACTGCACCTTGAGTTAAAAAGCCCTAGCAGACCTGTGCTAGTTCTGTGCAGAGTAACCTGGGTTGTCTGTCTGCATAATGTTCCCCAGCAGGCCTTGGCAGCAGTCCCCAATATTATTATGATCAGAGATATTCTACTGTTTGGGGGTATTTCTGTTGCCAGAATCACGACTAATGACGGGTACTTATACATTCAGCTCATTGCATTAGTCTATCCTCTAAACAGCTGGGTTGGGGAACAGAAATGCTCTTGACCATAGGGAAGCTAACCATCCCTAATCTAAACCATTCTTCAAAATTCTTCCAACATTTTCAAAACACCAATTTTAAGTAAAAAGTATATACAGCAATTTAACTTTTTACAGGGCCAAAACATGACTACAAGCACTCTTATTCTATTCTGTGCTTTGAAAGCATGAAAATGACGACATTAAAATAGCACATGCTTGCACTGAGTCTTCAGCAAACTAGCAACCAGGAGGAGTGCACATGTTAAACAGCAAAGCCAAAACCTTACTGCTCTTAACCCTTTCTGAGGACCTCTTGTAGAACAGGTTCAAGGGTGAAATTACACCAGCTGTCTGGGCAGATGAAAAGCCATCTGTGCCATGAGACTAAGCCTTTCGTGCCTGAGTCTAACAGCCTGAGTAATAAGCAACCTTTGTGAGGAGCAGGAGAGTTTTCTGCCTAGAAATTTAGAGCTTATCTTCAAATAGAGTCTGCCTTTCCTCCTTGCCACATGGTTTATATTCATTTTAGAGACAGAAGGCCTTGCTGTTTCCTGAGAGCTAACTATGCCTTTCTACACCTTTGACGGACTCATATTAATCACATAGCTTTGGGTTATTCCACAGTAATACAGGAAAAATTATTATAAGCCCACAGGCTATTTGAAATAAAATTAATTCATGGGCTATATTTGCCACCTGGTCTGTGCATTCACTCCCTCATCTCTGTCCAAACAAAATACTTAATTGCTACGATTTGTGCATGTAGAATAGTGACTAAAACTACAGCTAAATGAGTAACTGTTTTTCACTATCACAAAAAGGTGTCACGCTGTCTATAGAGTAGGTAATGCAGAAAACATGAAAGATAAAGGCTAGAGGACTCATGYATACATTACATATGAAATCTTAATTCATATATCAAACAGAAAATATTTCTTTGTTCCAATTTAACTTTTCCAGGTYTCTTAAAATTATACTTCCCGATTTAACTTCATTACAGTTCAGCCATAAAGAGTTCCAGTGCAGAAACAGTAACAGGCCCAATATTGCAAATGCTTAGGTTGATTGAAAACAAAGCCTACCATTCCTTAGAAAAAGTAGATCATTCCTTTCTGTACCTTTAGATACAGAGGCTCAAATCAGAGTCTGTCTTCTACTCAAAATTCTAAAATACATGTTACAAAACTAAAAAAAAAATGTTTTGAAAATGAAAGTAAATTAGAACTGCTGAAGGACAGATCTATTTTGCACTCTGGCAATTCTCCTGAGGTTTTTATTTTAATAGTTATTGTTTAATTTCATAAAATTGAGTAACCAGCATAACAGCACCTCAACTGCCTGATWCAAATAGCCCATTAGAATATGAGGCATCTTGTTAATAAAATACTCATTCAAATGCACTGCAATTTCCCAAAACACTGTGTAGTTTTAAGGCCAGTAAAACCTTTCTAACAATCATCAGTAAACCCTAGTTTTCTTAAATGGTCCATTATCACACCATGTCTCAGAGAAAATAGTTTTACATCACAGTTAAGCTACAAAGCATAGAAGATACCTTCCAATATGGCCAAATTATTTCATAACCCTCCAGGGGTTTATAAAGTGAAGAAACACAAGAAAATCTCAGTCATAACACACCACCTTCCTGTACTCATTGACACTAGTTCCTGCTATGTCAGCTGGAGAGGCACAGGCAGAAAAGCATCATCAAACATAATGCAGAATGAGAGAAAGGCAGACAGTTTAAATGAGAAAACGAGTTTTCAGTATTTTTGTGTTTGAGTTACTGGTCAACAGTTTGAGAAAAAATAAACAAGTACACTAAAATGCATAATTTCTTTTCATCCTTTTTTTCTGCTCAGTTGTATCTGGATCTGATRTGCAGCACCAATGAGAAGAGAAAAWTTTTTTACCTGTACCATGCCTAGGTTGGATCAGGAAGGCATGGATACATGTTGCTATACTCTTCTAGACAAGATGCTTCATCAGAGTTCAAAATCACTGGTAGTCTGATGGACTTCAAGCCTTGTCTCCAATGAGAAGACTATCAAAGGTCTCATATTTGTTGCTATGATGTGGCAAATATCTGCTAAAGACTAGACTGACCACAATCCCCATTTTCAGCATGCCACATCTTCGCAGCCATCAGACAGATATATTTTTGTTTTTATCACAAGCCTTCAAGGAACAACTTTCCATACGGCACCAGCAGAACACAGAAAAATAAATCACATGAACCCACTGCAAGTAAGAAAATCAGAAATCAATCCTCTTCAGCTGACTGAAGACACAGGCTCAAAAGTCTCCAATGTCAAAGTCCAAAAGTGAATAATTTTATCACAAGGTTGTCAAAACTAACTAATAGATTCTCTGCATGTCTTTGTTAGGATGTCAAAACTGATATTTTTTAAATGTCTTCATTGTCAGAGCTTCAACCTTCTGGGAAAAAAAAGTAGTCTTTTTAAAGTATTAACAGTGTTTAACAAGTTAAGTTACAAGCTGGTTACTGGGATCTTTAGAAAACAGGAGTCCTATTGCTATTGATCTACTTATAGAAAGTTCTTTTTTTATATATATATTTCTAGTTTATTTCATAAAGAGATTGTTATAATGGCTTTTATCATTCTTCCTGGAGTCATTTCAGATTAACTCATTTCACTGGATACACTTGCTTAAATACAATCAGTTCATATTTGAAGGTCTTTGAACACACGGCCAGAGAACTTCAGAATGAAAAGAGCAAAGCTTTAGACTCCACAATGCAGGACTGCCATTTTCAGAAGCACAATAAACTGGCTGCTAAGACAACCTAATCTGCATCCAAACCTCTCTAGAGTTAATTGCAAGAGCAACCTTAGCTAAGCCTTCAGTTTATTTTATATCATCACTCTCTAATTTTGCTTAAATATCTTATTTCTCTATCTGAAAAGGACTTTTCAGTAAAACGACCTTGACTTGAAATCTCATCTTCAAACTTCAAATTAAGAAAATACATATTTAAAAACATCACATATAATAAGTTCAACAGCTGGTATGTCTTTGCACAGAATACTGATATTAACTGCTGTCAAACTTCCTCATGAATAACCCCTAACTCAGTATAGTTTTTCCACAGTCCAGTTGGCTAAAATATTTTGTAACCCACAAAATTTATCTGAGCACTCAGGGTAACATTTTGGCTCAATTTCTGAGCAAGAATGAAATGTAAAAATGAATGATACATTTCAGGGACACATCATCCCCAACTAGATTTCGCCCTGAAATTAGACAGGGATTTTATATTTGAAGTTTGCAAGTGAGTGTAAATCAAGTTCACTGTGAGTATAATATTAAAATGATGATTCAAAGATGCTTCAAAGGATAACTGAAAGATGATTAATCTAAATTTTGATTCATGTCTTTCTCCTTTGTACACTGAAAGCCATCACAACTTCCTGCAGCTGCTGTTACAGGACTGCTTTTCAAAAACATATTTCTCTTAGCTAGATTTGGCAGTCAAAAGAACTTAATTCTAAAATTTGCTCACAGTGTTTCAAAAGTAGTTCAGGCTGTTGCAACTTTTCTCTTCCAGACACACTTGCAGTTTACAACCAGCACATTATAAGACAGATTTACCAGTAAGATCCTCCCTCTACTCAACCTGTAGCCCTCTAACCAAGCAGCACCTTCTGGAGMCATATGCATGCTCCAGTCATACAAGGGAGAAGTTCAGTAATGTATAGACCCATCCTTCACAGCACCTACATCTCCACTTACGGTGCCTGATTAGAAGACCTTTTATGATTAGGCCAAGAGGTTTCAGAGCACTATCCAAGCTACACATTTTTTTCATAACGGTTTATTTCATATGCTTTTAAAGCCAAAAACACCATCATGGGCTTCTTGTTTGATCTCCCTTCATAACACAGACAACAGAATTTCACCCAGTGTGTACCTTACTTTGAGACCACTGACTTGGTGGGTTATACCAAAACGCTGTCTTTCAGAAAATACACCCAAACTTGGATATCCGATCTTTCTCTCTGCTAAGTTTACTTCAAAATACGTATTTGCCAAGCAGCATATCCCTTTTCCTTTCTCCTCGTCCAGCTGATTAATACTGGATGCAGGAACTTTACCCATTTTCCACTGACATAACTGCTTTTAAGAAAAACAGGTGACGATATCCGATTTTCTGATCTAATTAACCCAGGAGAAAACATCTGTAGATTTGCCTTGGGTTTGAACTCTCTTTTTTTAGAGAGAGATGTCATTCCCAGTACTTCATGGACCCTGTTCATACATCAAAAAGAAGTAACTTGCAGAGAACTCCTTCCTCTTCAGTTACTGTTTTAGAAGCTTGCGCTGTTCCAGGCACCATTCAGAATCCTATGCTCTATGGGAAAGTACACGAAGTGTAATTTTGGTATGTCTTATATTTACTAACTGATCACATAACAAATGCCACGGTTCACAGAGGCAGCAAGACCTCTTTGAGCTGTAGTGCTGGGTGCTTACAGAAAGTCAGTCACCCCATGCATAACGCCAGTGCACATCATGCCATTTGTCCTGTTTCTACAGTAGCACAATTGAAAACTAGAAAAAAGAGGGAGTCAAAAACTTGTTAGCTTTTGCTTGCAATTTGCACATATACACTTATGTACACAGAAGTAGTGTACATAGGTCAAAAGTCAATAAAGTTAATACATCATATAGCAAGGCAAAGAGCAGGGCAGGTCACATGAGTCAAACTACAATCATTTAAAATGTTTCCATACTCACAAAGTTCTGAAAGGAACAAAAAGCAGTAACATTTTACTAATAGATAAGTTCAATAGGGAGAGCTCTTTCCTGTTACAGTTTCTGTCATTATTAGTACTGGAGCACCCAAGCACTTGCTCATCTGMATTGTATTTTTGACTATGTAGGTTTTTTCCAATGTACACCGTCTCCGAGTGTAGGAGACAATAAAGCACCTGGGCAGATACACATTGTCAGTTCCACTCTTTTTTTTACCCCTTTCTCTGCCTCAACTTTTTTGTAAAGCTCATCTGAGCAGCAGAAAGCAATAATCATATAAGCAGAACCCTTTGCCTATGGTTCAGAAGAACCACTGTCTAGTTCCCACAACGCTGAGATAGCTGGTAAACTGACACAAAACCCTTTTGTAAATGAAAATTGCATTCTGCGCTGTCTTCTTGGCACAAAGTAATGAGAATCTTGGTGCTCTTACTGGCAGGACTCTGCAACAGAAGCAGAGGTAAAGCAGACCAAACCACTGAGCACCTGGAAGAGAATTTAGATGGGACAGAGCAGAACCAGACAACAACTGCTGTTGAGAAGATTAATACAAACTGAAATGTCATCTGTATTTATTATCTTACTATCCATTGCAGATCAACAAAAATGACATAGTTAAAAACGCAAACAGAGTGCTTACTGAATATATAGTATGTGGAATTTACAACTCCAACCCACTCTACAAGATATCCATGAAAAATTATTTAAAATGTATTTTAAAAAACAACTGCTTGTTTTAACAGCAGAACTTTGTACAGAGCCTTGAAAAATGTTTTGATTTTTAACAAACTACTGTAGTCTTCCACAACAAATTACTTCAGCTTTATATCAGTAGAGGCTATTTTGCAAATGCAAAGAATAAATGAATCCCCAAAGCATTACAAAACTTCCGCCATAAAAATGTAAATGGATTATCCCTCCATTAATATTTCACTAAACGGCAACACTTTAGAAGCAATCATTCTGTTGCTCACAATATAAAAGCCAAATGACATTTTCTCTACAAATCATTTGGCTATTACAAGATTAGTGTAAAAATGGGCTGGGTCTTGGAAGGGTTTTTCCTAAAAGACAATAAAGTATTTAGATCATCTTGCCAGCAAGTTTACAGGCGCCACATTAGTGTTTTTATGTCTGCTCAGCTGTAACATTTGACATTTGTTCATATGACTGTTTTAGAGAAAAAGAGATTTCTCCACTAAACTTGGGAATACTAAAGTGCTAACATCAGCTTGTGCTTACTTGATTTTCAAATATCAGCAAGTGAAAATAAAAAATAACTTTTACTATTCTTTTGTTACAGCTGTCCTATAGCACATCTTTATGGAGGTGCTGGACCTCCCACAAGAGTGGAACCAGGCTTCAAGATCAGTAAAGACAGAATGAAGAATAATAGTGCTCTAAGATACATCTATGAATCTTCAATGCCAGCACTAGATGAACTTATTTACAGAAACATAATTTCTAGCAACCAAAAAGAGTTCTTTTCTTAAACATAAAAATACTCTAGCATGCAGGCAGCTGTTTATTCCTAGGGCTAAACCCAGTTACACACCTCTTTAATATTAATTTTTTTCCCATAATGAAATAAAAAGGGCAACTTCTTTTTTTTTCTATTTAACTGATCTAGTCATTTCTGATCACCACCTTTCTCTTCAGTATTTCTGTGCATATCTGTGCCTAAAATAAAGACACATATTTTGTGAGGTTCTCTTTATCTGAGTTGCATTGGCTGTCTGATTTGGAAGTACTGTGCCCTCTTCTCCCTGAACTCTCAAGTAATACATTGGTCTTCGCAGCCATATTCTATTCAAAATTTACCTCTGCTTGTAACAAAGGCATTACTTTTCAGAAAACTGTGGCTGATATCAGAATGTTTAAACATGAATCACTTCACTCGACTCTGCATGTTCAAGCTATCAATTAACACACAGAGATGCAAATGTGCAGAAGTCTCTGCCTCCACTAGGAACTGCGGACTTATATTTTCTGGATTTTTGCAATCCTCTGATGTACCTCCCACGCACCAATTACAGGAGGTAGAGTATTTGGGGCTCTAGCTGCTGGGAGAGAAGCCACAACACTTGTTAATTACATCAGTATCCAGCTGAGGTCTGTATGCACTCAGTTTTACGGAAATACCAACATAATCACTTCAACTCTGGAATCACAAATATAGGTCCCCTCTTTAACTACTGCAAAGTGGCTCAAAGTCACTCAGTTCATGGATGAGGGAGCAATGCTGGCATTTAGCCCCCTGGGCACCCAACCAGTTGTGGTTTGCCAGTGCCTGGATCCAGTCTCCCAGCATATGTTGGAGCACCGTGGATGCTTCTCTAACTTGCACCAGCAGTCAGGAACCATCAGGGCTAAGTATGAGCTATGCTCTTCTCCCCTTATTCATCCTATTAAAATAGGCCACAGGAAGAGGAATGTGTCCCAGGCACGATGACAGAGGCTTTGCACTATCAGAGAAGTTGCATAGGGATAACCCAATGGAGCAGTCTCCTAAGAGTTGACAATACCCTAACACATTTGATGTTGACATCAAATATTGATTTCGTGTATATCCTTAATGACACATTTAACATATTAACCATTTTAAGCTTCCAGTCCCTCTTATTTTGTATTTCTTTACAGCTAGAGAAAGCCTTGCTCCATACTAAACAGCACTTTCCTATGTAATGTAAAACTGTTGATCTTATCTGTTTACTAGGTCAAGAATGCTAGGTTATACTTCCACTATCCTCGCTGAGCTAAATCAGCCATAGAACATTAGAGGTGGATTTTCACCTACTTTTATACATCAGTCAAAAAATTGCTTGCTAAGTTCTGAGTGCAAAATATTTGCTGCTAGTGATGCTCAAAAAGAGGTAGAAAGTGCATGTGTTGGTTTTGGATCACAGGTTGACTGTATAGCACTGGGAGTTGGAAATCGCTGCTTCTTTTGAAGTGTAAACTGAGCAAATTTGATATGCAAGTCACTGAGAGAGAACGTTACAATGTCATTTTAACAGTCTCTCTTTCCTGGCTCACTTTAATTGGACCACAATTGCAGCTTTCCTTATACTATATAATCTTTCAGATCAAGTTTGTTTATCTGGAATTTTCTTCTCCTTGGAAACTTGTATTTCAGGCACAAACCAAACTCTTGAATCACTGCAGCCTTTCCCTAGATTACTTTTTTCCACTAGTATTTCTGAACTATTTGCACCTTCTTGCAAAGTAGGCCCTTTTAGAGATGGGTGCTGATGTTCTTACTCATGCTGAATAATTCTTTATGCACCAGTAGCCTAGTGCAGTCATTCATAGAGGGAAGTGTGTCTGACCTTTAGCTGCTACTAAACCATCACCTGATCATCACATTTTTACATTTCATGGTTCACAAGATGAAGAAACAGAACTTATTTTTAGTATCATACTTGGTTGCCTAGTCTCCCTTTTAGAAAAAAAAAAAAAAAAGGTATCTCTTTTAGATAACACATAACGAAAGCACTATGAATTAAAGGTGTACCAGCTGCACAGTGGTCCAGTCATTCTGCTATAGCAATATTCTAAACATTGCACACAGTGAGCAAGCAATGTATGAATTCTCCTGCAGAAGATTGGGAGACTATAACTTTTTTTTTATTATTTTTAATGTCTCCTGGAGTCATTAGGCTAAGACTTCTGCATTCTGGGCTATAATTCTGCTATTTTCAATAAAATGTTTTTGAAATTACAGTTGCAGGGTCTAGTCTTCTACAAACTCAGGCTGGTACATTTGTGAAGGTTAAGGATGGTAGGAAAGAAGATGCTCTCTCCCACATCTACTGGGAGAGATGCCCTGCCATTAGCTTGACATGGCATCGCAGTATGCCCACAATAGCTTGTTTATACTCTGTTGAGTGCTGTTGCAACACAGGTTATTAGGAACAAACATCATGTTCCTTCTTCACCAACCTCAGTGGAGCTTCTAGTACACATTATCCTCACTCATCCTCATCAGGCCCCCTGTTTTGCACAGCCACAGGAACTCTCTTAAACACAAACTGCCAGATTAGCCCTCGCTCTATTCTAGAAGTAGCACAGATCCAGCAGCCAAAACTGAAGAGCTTGGCCATAAATTGGGTCACAAGGGAACAGCAATTGGGAACACACTTCACAATTCTAATAGCTAGTAACATGAATGTGAACTTGGGAAAAATTAAATGGCATCTGCTTAAAAACTGCATTTCCAGCCCATGCACAAGTGGATCCACATCCTCAGACATATAATATGATATTCTTGCAGACAGTGACTCTTATACAGCAATAAAATACAACTTGATTTCATATTCTTCTGAACACATGTCCACACGCATCTACATGCAGCCTCAGTTTGCTCTGTTTTAGTATTATTGATTTTAGTATCATTAACAGCATAGAATGCACTTTTGAGATAGAAAATTTAGTTCTTCAGCACAGAACACTGGTTGTATGTAAAAAAAAAAAAAATCTGATTTTGGGTTTCATGACTGGTAAATTTTTATCTAAGGTCAACAATCAGTACTAACATTTAG
The DNA here is from genome assembly GCF_003343005.1 of Rhea americana. Classification (NCBI taxonomy): domain Eukaryota; kingdom Metazoa; phylum Chordata; class Aves; order Rheiformes; family Rheidae; genus Rhea; species Rhea americana. Next base: position 2,449,006 of record NW_028186868.1, read on the forward strand.
GCAATATTTGACCACCTGCAAGCAGCACTGGAGGAAACTGCAGATTTCCCAGAATACAGGATGAACCAGTGTCAGTATTCAAAGGCTCAATCACCCATGCCAGATGGAGTATATAATTTTTAATGGGATCTTCATGTTAATAAAACTATCCCTTGTCAACAAAAAATAAACACACAGGCTAAACCAGATTAAGTGCTTCTATAGAATTTAACAGATAATTTAGCAAAATGAGATTTTCATTTTCAGAAGTGAAGTTCTAGTTAGAAAGTTCTCTATGTCCTAAAATGCTTACTATTAAACTATGCACTAAATCACCTAATGCATAGCAATAAGGCTTATAGTGCAGAGTTTGTTCTGCCATAGGGACTTCACAAATGTCCATGTATTACTAGCTATATTCCTTGGAGTTGCTTTATTAAAAATTTTAACATAAAACTTCTGAAATCAGTGCAACTCACACTTGAAATGCCACCTATATGCATAATGTTTGCAAAACTGGACAGAAAGGTGACAATAGTGCACAGACACACACATCTACTTAACATTAAGGGTGCAAGGACTGTCAAGGACTACTCATGCCCCTGAAGTTAAGCACATGCAGAAGTCCGCGACAGGAGCTGTGAYGTATTTGTAAAGTGAGAGCCTGTCCGCATGTAGCAGTTTTATACTAGCAGAGCTTCACTTCATTCAGGCATCCTTCCCATCCCCTTGGGACTAGCAGTTGGGTGTCTGGGAAAGAAGCTCAGTAAGCCCAGGCCACGGCRTCACTGCAGCTCCCCTCAAAGTCCTCCACACGCTAATAACAAAACACACGCTGCAAATGTAGGTCTCAGAGAGCTCAGGAGAACGAAAGCTGATTTATGTAAGACTGAAATATAACAGACAATGATAGCGCCACGTGCCCTGCTTTTTTTTCCAAAACCCACATTATTTGAAAATGTAAGTAAGTTATATGATAGAGCAAAAAGATTAATTTTCTGATGAGATGTTTCAAAATCAGAGAGATACAAAATGAAAAACTTACTGTATATTTGTCAAATGAAGGWGTGCTGAATTCTTATTAGATTTTCTACTATAATTTTTATTAAGAAACTCCTGAAATTACTTGGTATCACTTCTAAATTGAAATTTAAATTTGCCAAATTCAGTTGTGAGGTTTGAGATAATGAAGAAAGGAGTGCATTTAACACTTAAGGAATACATGCTACTAAGCAGTTGTGGAATAATGATCTTTAGTTTTACATATCCAGTCAATGTGCAACAGGATGAAGCAAACTTTAACTACATCTTTATCAGCTAAGATTTTCTACAGGTCCTGATAAAAAAATTTTGAATCTAATATCTCAAGAAAAAAAAGCTAAAAAGAAAAAGTTAGAAACTTCGTATTTATTTAGCCATATGGAATGCAAGTCAGACAGACATCRAGCCAAGGTTTTAGAAAATTGATTCTGTACATTCACACTTGGAATTTTAAAGTTGGTGAGACTCTGAAAAAAACATGCTAAGCTTGGATGGCCTTAGTAAAGAACTCTAGAAGAAAAATCCGTTGATAAAACTGGCTGGGAAATTATGCTATATAGGCAATCTCCTATGAAACTGGAGATCAAATTCATTGTGTGGGAAACACAGGGATGACTCCACTGCCTCTGCAGCTATTTCCTCAAAAAAGGGAGGTTTTGCAGGTGAAGTACTGTACCAGCACTCCCATTCCTGGAAGTCTGCAGTACAGACTGTCCTCAGCACYGCATGTCCCCAAGGAAAATATTTCAAATTTTATAATCTGATTTGGATAGACTTGGCTGCAGTACTGCAATCGATTAACATTAAAATGACTCATCACATCACTATTCAACTATTAAAGGTACTTAAGTGGGAAGAGAGGAAGCTTTCTTCAAAAAAATATTATAAAGGCAGAACCAAAGTCCCATTCAAAGTAATAACAATAAWCACAGAATCACACCTGGGAGTGTAATTTGCCCATGAATTCATACAATAAAATTATTACTTTTTAATTTAGCAGTCTTCATTATTAAATACCACTGTTTACAATTAAAAGCACCATCTTAACTGAGGAAAAAAAGCTTTAAAGTTAAGATCCGGAGACAAAAGTGTTATTCAAAAGGTTTTGAGGGAAAAAAAAAGTCATAAGAGAGAATTTTTGATAGGTGAAGAGCCTGAGTGAACAAAGACACCATCTGATTGAGGAAGGGGAAGCTAAGATGAGAAAGAAAAGTGTGAGTTGGTAGTAGAATAGAGGCACACAGGGTCAGCAAGATGGGGGAAAATGCATGGAGAATTTTGAAGAGGATTTTATTTATCCTTTACAAATTAGATCTGTTAGAAAGTTATTAAATACGGCAATATACAATAGACAAATTTATATTTCARCAGCTTGATAAACCAATGCATATGCAACATCTTCATTAACTATTTGTGCACTTTCACCAAAGATTTTATGCTTGAAATACAGACTCTACATGGTTTGCAGAAACAAAGATATATCTAGATAGATAAAGAATATATCATAAGATAAAAAAATGTATCAAAGAAATCTCAATGTAGTAAGCAAACCTCCAATTATACTGCCATTGCTTTAAATACGCTTAAAGCCACCTGGATCTCCATGCCACTAAAGGAATTTCCACAGTACTTCTACAGGGATGCAGCAAAATTTCCTGCAACATCAAGGCCTTTGTCAGTAAACACATCTATTAATCAAGTACCCACTCTTTTAAGTAGAATAGTAAGAATATTTTCATCTTCTTCTGTCTACATGGCCTACACAACCAAACCTCGTTTCAGTCAGGGGTTATGTAAGCAGGTGCTAAGTCAAGGCAAGAGTTAGACAAAAATTAAATAGCTTGTTGTAGGTTTGAGTTTGGAGATGAGTAGGGGTAGGGATGGTCAGAAGCCTGAAAGGAGAGAATAAAATCAAAATCAGGACCGCAGCCAGGAAAGTCTGGGAATTTCTGCTCTACAGAGCGCTACAGTCTTTGTCTCCATTCCTCGCAGGAGAAGGCCGGTGGACAGCAGGTTCACACATGCACACTCCATCTTCCCCTATGTAGCAGTCTATTGCATACGTACATATGGGTCACTCTGAAGCACATTTTCAGCAAAATAGAAAAATTCCAAAGTTAGAAAGATACAAAATRCCTTCTGCAAAAGTGTATTAATTGCATGGAGAAAGATGAGTGAGACAGTCAACTGAATCTGCTTCGGGACTTCAGAGTTGGAGACATTATTTCTTGTGTTCAACTCTCTTTCCATTTGAAGCACTCATTATCCTCATTTAATACACTATGAGGACTGGAATAATATTGACAGTTCTCTCTCACACAGGATGTTGTGAGGACTGATTCTTATACATACATTGTTTTAAAAATGTAAGATAGAAGATAAATGTTATGTACTGTTAGCACTGGCAGGATAGTATGCAGCTTTAAATAAACTCAGCATTTCACATACAGCTAGTAATTCACTACTCAAAAGGTCTCTTCTCTTTCCAACCTTCCTCCTTGTTTTCCTCCAGCTCCCCAGCTGGTTATTGAGCAAGTTGTAATGTCATTTTAAAAGACTAACCGGTTTCTCTAGGGAGAAAATTCTCTGAAGATAAAACATCATATGCAAGTTCTCCCATTAAAAGGTTTCCATGCAGACAGATTTTGAAAAGCTGAAACAGAATGCCATTAGAGGCAATGGCACTTCTAGTACATTCTGAAGTATATTTAAAATGATCAAGAAATATAATACTATACAATAAAGGAGCCCAGCTTTACTAGACTGTCTCCTGATCAAATTCAAAAATGCATTTGTCTGCTAAAGAAACTACAGAATTGCAGAAATTACTTTTTTTCTTAAATATAACATATTTTGCAAGTAGAAAAAAACAGAAAATCATGTGCCATTAAAACTATCACTGTGATGGGTATTTAGTTGATGCATCATAACAAACAGACTCATCTGTGTCATCGAAAGAAATTAAAAACAAAATTAATCCTGCCACCTAGCCATAATTTAGTGCTTGATGACTAAATTGACTTAGTCATTTTTCATATTTGATTTATATTCTTAGATTTCACAATTAAAGAAAATTAAATTATTTGGAATGCTGGGCCATTTTCTGCACAAGGGTAAACTGGCATTGCTCTGTTGTCACCTTGAACTCTCTGTTTAGGCTGGCAGACAGTCTGCYCATGCCATGGGCTATCACTATGCTACGGATTGCCTTATCCTTACCAAGAAGCCATCAAACACATGTGCTCTCAGCTTCTGTACACCAGTTCAGTCTCTCATTTTAAAACCAGAGGAGCTCCTGTTTCATTTTAATCATCCTCTCCACCTACTGTGTAACCAGGCTGCAGACTCCTTTGCTCCCAAAGGAAACAACGACTTCCCAAACCAGGGCCATGTTCTGGGCAGGGTATTTTATCCAYATCCCATTCAGCTAATATGCACTTCACTTTGCAACCATTCAGCATTCCTTCTGGTTGTTAAGGTGCTTCACTGAACAGGTATCCTTCATGATTCAGTTCAGCTTGCCTCATCTAGTCAGCAGTGCCACAAGCTCCCATTTCTGCTATCACAATTTACAAAAAACATCACGGAAGTGTTGTCKTCAGCCATACAAATTCCACATTGTGCTGTCTGTAATGACATTGTTGATTTAAAAAAAATGACTATAGAGAAAAAACCTCAGGTATTTGGATCCAGAAATCAGAACCAAAGGCAAAAAAGTACACAATGAAAGATAAAGTGGGTAGTCACAGAGAAGGCAAGGAAGGAATGGTCAGGAGGCCAGAGCACATGCCCTGTGAGGACGGACTGGGGGAGCTTGTTTAGGGTAACAAGGCTCTGAGGGGCCTAACAGCTGCCTCCTAGGACCTTCAAGGAGGTTATCGAGAAGATGTAGACAGGTTCTTCACAGTAGAAGCCGGCAGGAAGATGAGAGACAACATGCATAAATCAAAACAAACAAGAGGCTCAGACGAGATATAAGGAAAAAACTTTTTTCCCCATGAAGACAGCCAAGCAATAGAGCAGGTTGCCTGCGGAGGCTGTGCATCCATCCTCCATCYTTGAAGGTTTTCAAGATCTGACTAGCTAAAACCCTGAGCGACCCAGTCTGAAGTCYGTACTGACAGTGCTTTGAGCAAAAGATTGGACCTGAGACCTCCTGAGGCCTCTTGTAACCTGACTGATTCTGTGTTTCTTTATTAAGGATAAGAAAAACAACCGTTTACTTCAAGCAAAGTCACCAGAAACCATAGGGAATAAACAAGTAACTAGAATCTCCAAATTGGCTATTTAAAGGCCAATAAGCCTGAGAAGCACTCAAGGTGTAGCCTCCCTGCTGTAAAGGATTTGAAACGTCTTACTTCCGTTCTCATGAAAGGCCCCAGTGATAGTTTTTTCTTATTATATGACTTCTCCATAAGTTTTTCCCTCTATGCAAGCTTTTAAAGCATATTCAAATAGGATGTTACTCTCCATTAGCAATGACAAACATACACATACAATGCCTTAGAGCTAACCAGTGATGACCAACCTTCCTGACTCTACAAGTTGTGCAGTGAAATCTTCATATGACCTGCAACCACGAGACACACAGCACACATACTGAGAGCCAAGAGGAATCATCTTTCCAAAGGAGGTTCACAGGGTGGAAATGACACCAGCTCCCCCAGGGTCTAACCACTTTGCAGAAAAAAAAAGGTCTGGGTCTTACATAGCTTAGTCCTGTCGGCTTCAGTTGGCCTTACTGGTTGCTCACAGCAGCAGAAGTAGATTTATTCATCAGACTCTGCATCAACATAAAGCCCCTTTTTAAGTCAAATGGCAGTCGTCTGATGCTGAAGTCCCAGCTAAATGCCACGTGCACCTCAAGAGCCTAAGGATTGACCACTTGGTCATTTGAGACCCAACAACAGATTCTTCCATAAAGAGGTCTTTGACCCCAGGCATAAAGAAGGCTGGTAAGTGAGTCAGGCATGGGCACGAGCTAGTGCCATATCCAGAGAAATATCTTCTGGAAAGAGGAATTTTATGTGCATTTGAAGGAGTCAGAAGAGAGGCACCTTGCATAAACAGCCGGAATAGTTTAAACAACTTATTTTAAAGGCAATACTAGGCAATACAATTCTGAACACTAAGAAATAATCTTAAATTCTTTAGAACTTTATTAGGTGCAAAAATAATCAAGTTATAGAAATGTATCAGTGTTCTAAGATAATCACTTTAAAGAGTCTACAATTTAATAAAAAATGTAATACAAAAGTTTACTGTAAAATTTTAAGTTGTCATGTATAAGTCTTTTTTTAYTGTGTAAGTTCTACCTGAAATGGTTATTTTCTCCAGACAGTTTTATAGAAATTGTAAAGAAAATTCTTCTTCAGGCACGCTTTCTTCCAGATCCATGACTGGATAATTCGCACTAACATGAAGCTGTCCATTTCCGAAAACACCTACCAAATTTTCCARGCATCAAAGGGGTGACTCTGTCAATTCCTATGTGATAGTGCTATGCTGGAAGTTATTAGTAAGTGCCATAAGCAAAGACCCTGCTTAAGATGACGACTATTTTAAACGGATTTCACTCATACCAAACACATTAATCAGTAAAATGCTCCACTGTGAAGTGATGGTTAAAACTGTAAGGGGCTACTGCCAAAAGTGAAGCACAAATGGAAGCAAAGGAATAGACTAAGATGTTTTCTGAGTTTGGCTTGATTGTAGACATATGGRCTCAGCAATGGTGAAGCTATTTGAATCTTGTGTAAGAAAAGYGATCAGCAAACCAGCAGCTCTTGAGAAACTGAAGTTGATTTGGAGCAGAGAGACTACATGGACAACGCTCACAGGAACACAGTGTCCACTGAGAAGACAGGTCTAGAAGTCACAAGCAAAGAAACTGCCTTTGTCTGTTTGTCCCACTGTGTTCACAAAGACTGACCTCTGCAGACCACAGCAGGGAAGAAAGGTCTGGCACAGATAATGGGAATTTCTTTCTAAGAGAAATCACCTAGCAAGGCCCAAAGCATAGCCAACCATTCAGTCCAAAAAGAGAAAATACAAAGAAAAGACCTATGAATCATGAATTCTGAAAGCTGTACAGTCAACYCAATGCTTGAAGAAGCCAGTAAGTATTCTCCTAGAGAGTCCATTTTGCTCCAGTTCCAGTATCAATATTTCCAGTTGAACCAGGAATGCTGGGACACRAATCAATAATTGAAGGAAAGAGGAACAGTTTTGTCAGCTAAAAGCAGGATGACAAAACCAAAGAAAATACRAGATTTTATGTTCAAGAAACACACAAGCCTATTTGGATGTTTAGAAGGAAACTGCAATGGAAAGTGACTCTTTAAAAAAATRCACATTTCCATCCATGCTTAAAACACAATCTGTGCCATTTCTTCTTTTTTTCATATGTGCTTCTGCACCACAGGAATGCAACAGGAGTGCAAAGAAGGGTCAAGAGGCAGGAGGAAGAGGGGACAATATAGGGACAACTACTCACTGTTCTGACAGCTATTGATCTTCAGTACACAGGCACGACAGCTGTATACAACATTTTGGGGCTACGCAGTCCATCCATCAGTTACTCCTCAATCTAATCTCCAAACATATTGCCATTACCCAATTCCCATCAAGCTGTGCTAAATGACTCTCTCCAYGGAAGCTTACAGGGCATGACCTGCCCCTCCTCTGCCTACACCACAGACGCTTCTCTGGCTGTCTGTTGCTCTGACAGCTTTCCACAGCCATCCTTAACATCTCTTCAAACTAAATTTCTCTGTACGCCTGTCTCCTTTGGAGCTGCAAGACAGGCAGACAACAGCGAAGTGGGAAGATGCTAATTGCAAATTAGCTGTGCTGCAGGTCTTCCCTGCCTCACTTTTATCTCATCAGTACTTTCTCACCCCTTGCCTTTCTGACTTTATTATGCTGTCTCTTGATTGAATTCACAAAAACACTTGGAACCATTACCAGTGTGACAGACAAACAGCAACCATGCGCTTGGCTTGAAAAAAACAATTTCAAGTCTTGGTGTCCTAGGCATTTCTCAATTAAAGGAGAACAAAGTGGATTTAAACACTCCTTGCCTCTTTACAGCAACAGAWTTAATGCAATCAGGTTTCAGATGTTTTTTAGAAGTCAAACAACTGATTTCAAACATGGGGACAAGGGAAGAAAGGATAATAGCTGGAATAACTGCCTGCAGTAAAAATACCCTGGAAAGAAAATCTCAAGTTACTGAATTACACAATATAAAAATGTAAGAACAGTTGTGCTAGGCGAAACCAAAGATCCATATAGTCCTGTCGTGTTTCCAACAAAAATTATTCCCCTATCCCATACACATACACACACAGAGAGAGAGAGAGAGAGCAAAAGAGAGAAAGAGAGAAATAAGCAGTCTTGATAACTGGATATCTTAAGAAATAAACGTGGACCAGCTAACAAGCCTCAAGCATCTTGCTGAGCTCTAAACCATTTTCAACACAAAGCTTTCCTGAGATGGATGTTACTTCTGTGTGGTTTTACATCTTAATACATTTCTTCCCATTAACTCAGWCAGTCTCTGCATATGAATTTCTAGCATCTACACGGCCCTCCTGCAAGGAGCTCCACAGATCCTTGTTCRTGGTGAAGCTGGTTCCTAGTAGTTTCATCTGCAGCATGCTAGTTTCTACATAGAAAAGGCTATGAAATATTCTTCTCTATCCATCCTCTCTATGCCACCCATGACTTTGTAGATCTTTATTACTTTCTTCCAGGAAATCTTCCCTACCAGACCTGGTTCTCACAGTGACTCCCTCGACAGAAGCTGGTGTAAGGCTCTGCCCACCCCTGCAGATTTTCTCTGAAACTCCAGAATGYCTTTGTTGAAATGGAAATCCCAGGACTGCACACAGCACTTAAGACTGCACTGGGCCAGGCTCTGCACCAAAGTGCAAAGAAGAGCGTAAAAGCACATGGCCGTATCTCCCCCTTCCCATGCACCATCCAAGCTCTGGGAAGCCAGTAGAAGCAGAGGGAGCCACAGCTCCCCATTCTCATCACCGGATATCAGCTTCCCAAAAACTAGGGTGGAACCGCAGCTGCTCTGTCCCCTGGAGAGGGCTTATGACACACTCAGGTCAAGAGCAGGGCAAAGCAAACGAATGCTTTGTTGGCTCTCAGGGGGATCCAACAGGAATTCAGGGCTGCTCTCCAGCTCACCATCTCCAGTGCTAACCCGCCCCAAGGCCCCACAGGTGCCATGCATGCTTTGCAAATGCATCACTTTTCAGAGGTCAGGGCTGTACATAYGTCTCTCTCTCTCACTGACTATTCATCTAGGCCTGTCTATAGATCAAAAATTATATTTATTTCAAATGAGAATTCCAATTATAGGACCAAACTATTCTGAGGGGGTAACAACAAAGATGCTGCTTTTCATCCAACATGGATTTATTTCAAAGCAATTTTCAACATGCTGCTAAGCAGCAGAAGTTGTAGAATTGTACAACACAAGGCGGGCTGCCAATACTGAGCTCTGCTGCAGCTGAGCAGGCAGAAGTTCAACAAAAACAAAAATAATTGAAAGTGAAAGCTAGGGGGAGAGGGAGGGAAGGGGGCTAGACAGACAAACAGACAAACGCCAACGCTGAAAAAGAAAAATCTCAGACACTCAAAAAGATTTTCAGTATGGAGGGGGAGTGCCCCTTATTTAACCGATAGCGCAAATAAGCATCCTGTAACAAGCTTGAACCAGTACTGCTAGGAACTGGGAGAGCCAGTAGAAGATTCAGCCATGACTTAGATGAGGTTCTTCACAGGCTTAGAAACTGGCCACACATTTTCAGAAAGTAGGACCTCAGACAGTAGGACCTCAGACATCAATGTATTTGAAAGTGAAAGCCTTCAGAAAGCAGGAGCAGAATTAGGATTTCAGTGATCATATTTGCTAATTCTTCATCAACAGAACACTGTTTAATTTGCAAATGTAATTACTTGAAAGTTAAGATAAACTATTTGAAGTTACCTTTGCAACTTTGACTCTGGCCTCTTAGGCATCTTTACCATACACTGAGTAAGGCTGTGGAATTATAATTTCAGAGAGACTTGGGAATTAAGAACTTGTATAATTCACACCCATAAAGATGGGCTTTCACATCCAAACCGAGGCTAAACAGGTGGTGCTTTGCAGACAATTTACTTGCTTTGACTAGGGAAAGCAAATGGGTCTGCCCTGCAGAAACTTTAGTTAAAGCTAGCAAAACAAGTAATTGCTGGAAACTGCTCCTAGGTGGATTCTGTAACCACAGAAGAGTGTGCAACATCAGCTTTCAGATGCTGCTGGAAAAAATAATTGCTGAGAGAGGAATGCTTAAGGCTAATATTGAAACTGAAGAATGATCTGGGGGTCACAAATTACTGTGCTCTCTTCAATGCTCCCAGCATAACAGTACAACTTTTTTTTTTCCCTTAAGGAGGTGGCAAGAATTTCTTATAGAAAGCATTAAGTGAATATATTGTATTATGGTTTTGCTACCAGTTTCATGTTTGATTTAGATAGTGTTTCTCAGCCTGTTGCCCATGGACCACTGAAATGATCAGAGGAAAAAATATATACTTACTATACATGCACAGAAACGAAGTCTGAAAAAAAAAAAAAAAAAAAAAAAAAAAAAAAAAAAAAAAAAAAAAAAAAAAAAAAAAAAAAAAAAAAAAAAAAAAAAAAAAAAAAAAAAAGCCGCAATTGAGCATTTAAAATACAGCCTAAATTTTTGCTGACTATAAATGAAAAATAATTTGAGGCAACATTAACCAAGACAATTGGTGACTTTATCTTTTCTTCCCTTCTCCTGCCTCCTTAGTCTATCCTTTGTCTACAAACATTTAAACACTAGTATGGAAGACTGGGTAAAACTGCAAAATCTACAGCTGAAAAGTAGGCAGAAATAACATCCAGCAACATAATAGTTCATTGTGGGAAAAACCCTCATACTGTCTCCCAAAAGATCAAGAAATGTACTCAGCACAAACACAGTAAATAAAAGGTACAATCTTACCAAAGGAATAAGAAAAGCAAAACACTTAAAATATTACCATGCTGGCACAAAAGTCAGTGTCATGTGCTCACATTGGATATAGCTTCACTTTGATCTCCACATCCAAAAATACAGAGAGAGGTAAAAATAAGGCCCTAGAGACAGGCAGCAGAAGTTATTAGTCAAAGAAAGACAACTGCATGAGAATTGACTGACAAGACTGTGACTGTTTAACTGAAAGATGACAAGAGGACTGAATAAATCTACACAATAAAGTGTAAAGCTAATTAAGAACTATTTCGTACTTGCTTTCCCAATACAAAGTCAAAAAGAACAGCATCCTATATAAAATTGATACTTTGTTTTAAAAACAATAGATGAATAACCTGTGGAACTTGTTGCCACAAAATGTTATTGAGAACTAAAATACAAGCGAATATGTCTGCAGATAATCCATACAGTTCTCTTAAAGGTAATCACTAACGGACAGGGATTAGGAAGACATTCTGTAATGGAGAGGTCATCTCCAAACAGTTTGGCAAAGAACTTCATATACCTCCCTCTGCAGCATCCTAGGTGAGCTACGGCTGGCAACAGGACAGCTGGCAGCTGGGACATTCACCGGGTTACTCCAGCACTCCCTGTGTATCCAYGGCTCTTCTGCTATCAGAACTGCCCCTGGGCCAACACGCACGAGGCATAAGCCAGGTATTACATCTGAAAGGATATATATATGTATATATATATCCTGAAAGGAATGTTTGGGCTTTTATCAAACAGCCTAGATTAGAAAAGTCAAACTCCCACAGTTAAGCCAAACTTTTCGTAATTTAATTTCCAGCCCTTCCTAATGCTTAAACAACTAGCCCATACTTCCTGCACAGTTTGGTCTTCTGAGAGTTTATTTTCCATTCTATCAATCTGCTTTTTAATTTCATGAAACAGTTATTAAACTTGTTATCTTTTGGTAACCCAGGAACAGACTGCAGATAAGAGAAAAAACAAGAACAGTACACCTTGCTCACATCTTTGTGACGCTACATAAAGCAAACTCATAGAGCCCCTTCCAAAGCAAATATATTCATTTTGAACACAGTCTCTCCTGAAAGTAATGAGATTCTCTGTAAAGAAGACATCCTACTGTAAAGGGAATGCTGGTAGCTCTGTCAGCGCTGCCAAATGCCTGTCAATGGCAGACAATAAACCAAATAAGGTGAGGAAGGAAATCTGTTTCTTAGCCAAGCAAACCTAGTATGAATGCAATAATAAGTGATAGTTCAATTTGGCAAGGTCAAAGTTGGTAATGGCTAGTTACCTCCTCCCTTCTTTCCCAGTCATATGTTCGCAAGAGTTGTCATTGTCATATCTGCACATTGACTGAGAAAAAAAAATCTTACCTACAGCTTTATTTGCTCTTTCATATTCCATGCCTGATAGGTCTGGTGCTACAATACGAGAAAATGTGATAAGGAATCTGTATTTTTATTTGCCCTTAATGATGTAAGGGATGATAACAGGGATGATTTCAGTCAGAGCTGACCAGCTGGCATAATGCACAAAAGGTGGCCAAGTAGAATGCAAGTATATATTACAATATTCTCATGCCTTTTATAGTTCCAAAACACCAAAAACTGGAAGGATTTCTGTATGCAACTGTAATGCAAATCTCATTATTAACTACCTCTTTACTGTACTGAGTAAATATCAGTGGGTCCCTCTTGAATAACAAGTGTATTTCTAACAGCAGTCATCATATTTCTTAATAGAGAATTGAATTCACTCGCAATAAAGTCCAGGTTCCCGGAAGAGAAATGACTCCTTGTTATCCGCAGACAGATTGGATTTTAATGAGCAGGGGAAACACACGGGTCTGATCCTCATTCCACTGAAGTCAATGGGAAATACGTACTTCAACAGGCTTTGGATGGAGCACTTAGGTCTTGATTTTGCATCTGTTACACTCCCAGTTGCACTGAAAGCAGCAGGGAGTTTCAGTATCCCTGAAGGAAGAATGGATTCTTCGACAACTACCAGTTCTCCAGTGCAAACAATCTACTACCAGCAAGCAAAACATGACTTCAAATTCAATGCAGTACAACCCCACAACAGCATAAACCAAACAATCATTATCTCACATTTCAGCAGAGCCAACACAAGCCAAAGGTGTTTGCTCCATCCAGTAGCACTGTAGATAATGACAATGTTCAGGAGGTCAAAAAATCTCACCAAAAGGCTTGCTGATGCACCAGCCTTAATGCTGGAAATCTGCAATCATTCTGATTAAGAAGTGCTTCAACGTAAAAAACAGCTACACTAAGGCAGCAAAAGATAGCCTAATGAAAGAGGAGCACCAATCCAAGTACCTGGAACATCTAAGAGCAAAATATCCAGGAAGCTTTGTCCAAATATTAGGTCTCATGGAGCAAGTTAAAGAGATTCAGAAACAGGCAGAAACAGTAGTGATGAAAAGTCACTGGAAAGAAGAATACATCAAAATACTTCTATGGGGACATCTGAATTCTCTAGAGGTAGAGACAAAAACAGCATCTCATTTGTGAATAATAACAACAATGAAGATGATAAATCTAGTTCACAAACATTTTCAGAGAGTAGGTGCACAACAGCAAAGAGTAGGGGTATGTGAGTAGGTTGCAAAATAAATAACACAATCATCATTCTTCTCATAGCTTACAGAATAAATATACAATCCATCATAAATTATTTAATCCTTGCTATAGGGAAAGGAATTTAACAACAAAGTTGGAAAGGATATTCAATTTTACTACTTTCTCCACCATAGAGATTCTCACATTTCTTATAAGTAGGAAAAATTAAATTGCTGACAGTTTCAGGTTGTATTTGCAAAATAGAATTTTTGGGGCCAATAGACTCATCTTGTGCCAGCCAAGTTTGTGAAGAAACTGCAGGTAACTGTTCCAAATATATTATAATCTTTTCCACTAGTCCATTATAGGTGCTTTGCTGACAGTATATTTTATTTTCAAGTTTGCATATTTTAGTAATAATATTTTCCTGCAACAGAACGATCTGTTCGTCTGGAACTGATGGAAGGTGAGGGGACAAACTAATATACTGGAATAGTAACTTGCCATGGATGATGGATTACATACGATTTTTTTCATTTGCAATCTCTAATACAGAGTTAAAAGGCATAGCTTTTTCTCTCATTTTATATTTTTCTCTTCATCATTGTGCTTGAAAGCCATTACTTAAGCATATGCCTAACTTGATCATTAACCACGTTATTTAATGAATTTCAATAAATTACATGTAACCTTTGAGTTAAGGATGCAGTTCTTCAGTTAAAATTGTTAATAGTCGTGATTGTAGCATCTCTCTAAGGTGCTGCTGCAGTCTGTGGGAAGTACACTACACAAACACAGCTGGGGTCATGAAACAAGTGTTTTTTAGAACTGCTTAACAGCTTTTCATCTATTTGATCCTCTGCCCAGCCATGACAAGAGGGTGGATTTCAGCTCTTGCCCTTTAAACTTGGAACAGCTTCAGCTGTTTGGTTATCAGAATATACAATATATATATTCTGATATACATATTCTCCTGTGGATGCTTCTTTTTATTCTGAATTACAACAAAAATTATAAGCAAGCTGTGGCTATTCTCCATGATGAAATTAAATTAAATACAAATAGTTTGAATTTTTAAGTCAAAACAGATCTTTTTTTAAAATGGAATTTTTGAAAAAAGAATCAATAAACAAAAGGAGAATCAGAGACTAGCACATATTAATTTCAGACTGCTGAGATGCTGCTACAATCTCCGGACACAGTAAACTTCAGGTATCCAGAATAAAGCATTGGCACGTTGAAATCCATAGCAGAATCCTAACTGGAGGACCAAGATTTATCTCCTCTGAGATAGTCCACTCTTGGTGTTCAGTTGTTCTCTTCTTGTGCCCTGTTCTACTCTAGTTTCTGCTCTTACTGGCCCTCCTTAAGCCACTCCCACTTCCCATGTATGTCATAAAACTCAACAACATGTAAATTTTTCATCATCTGTAGTCGAAATGCAGAAAAGAGTATTGGAGAAGTGAACTGCATTCTTGTGTTTGTGTCAGGTTTCCAATATGCTGCTGACAAGTCTGTTCACCAGGTAGAAGTTGCTCATTTTCTGTGTGCCCATTTTAAACCTGTAGGATCTGACTCGCAAAAAGTGAGCAGAGCTGAGCACTTACAACTTCCAGTGAAGTCAATGAAAGCTGTGCTCTAATCACAGACAAATATAAATACTGAGGACTCTGAAGAAAAAGAAAATAAACAAACAAACAAACAAAATACCCCAAACAGGATAGCAGTTTTTAAAACTCAGAGTCACTGAAGAGTGGTCACTTCTAATTGGCACTTAGGCTCACCTCTCTCTCATCAGCATATAAAATGGACTGCTATTACATCACTTATAAGAGCAGTGATAAGGATATCTTTATTATGATTTGAAAAGAAAACCCAAAGTAAAAAGGTACTAGAAGATCACCATAACAAGTGAATAAGGAATTTAATAATTCCTTACTCAGTTCAGAGTTTGGATGATGAGGGCTAAACAAAAACGTGATCTCTCCCTGCATGATGCAGATGGAGATATCTGAGTAGCTATATTATCAGTCTAAAATGAGAAATTAACTCTACTTCTAAACAAGCATGTGTAACCTGCATGTTCTCAAGATTTTTTAAATTGGCTGTACAAGGGTGGTTTCTTATAAGGGTGGGGAAAGATAATTCTCTAACACTTGAATGACCCAGTTTCAAATCACATGGATGCCACCTCTTCTCAGTGAAACAATTCTGAAATTTTCTCTTAACATGGATCAGACATGGTCTTCATTATACCCAGCGTGAAAACCAACACTTGCATCACATAATTATTTATGTCAATAATTTCGTGCACACACAATCTGCCTGTGGAAAGACTCAGTCCTAATAGTCCTAAATAACTTGAACCAAAGTCATAATAAGGAATGTTGAACAATCCTAATTGGTAGAATTGCTATGTGCCTTTGCATCTATAGCCTTCTTGTCTAAATGTGACTGCTTTCCCAAAATAACTCTCAAAATTTTTACTTACATGTACTGACAAGAGGAAATTTTCTAAGCTAGACTGTGCTCCCATAAGCTAAATGTTAAACATGACCTAAACTATTGAACATGATGGTTGGATGGCAAACTTCAAGATCAGCTAGGATACTGATGGAATTGATAACTGAATAGTCAATACTATGATGTATTCTAGCTCTTCAAGTTAGTACTAAAATTTATGCTTCTCTCTGATCCTCTGTTTTGCATTTATGGCTCTGTACTGAAGAGAAGATGAAACTGTGTTAGACAAATAAAATTTCAGTCCTGATCACAGAGACAAGAGATGAACTAGTAACCTTTCTTCTTAAATAATTAATGGAGGACCACAACAAGGATCCGGATGCTGCAAGCAGTATACATTATCAGTTTGCATGGTGGGATAAACAGTACACTTCCAAAATCTTGGAGAAAAACAAAGTGGTTATGGGGAAGGGAAGAATGCAAGAAGGCAGTACTAGAATTCAAAATGGTCTTGATAAATTGGAGTGGCAATCTAAGCTCAGAGTGACAAGCTCAAAGCCCACAAAGACCAGGACAAACTTTTCCACTTAAAAAAGAGAAATCAAGTACAGAATAGGGAATAACGGTCTGGGTAGGAAAAGATGTGTCACTGAACACACTCTGAAGCCTAACTACATAGTAGAAACAATATGTGTAACTATGTTCTCCTACTATGTTCTCCTACACAAAACAGAACTGTAAGTTGAAAGGCAATGGAGAAGCATTTTGAATCCCTGAATCATTTTGAGCCTTCACCTACTTTGTATTTATTAATGAAATAAGATCATTGTGGTTTTTGGACTTCTAAAAATACGATACCATTAGTAACAGGAGAAACTATTTGCTTTAAATTGTTCCACATAAGGACACTGATGCTTCAGCTAGAAATCAACCATCATACAAGGATGGCAGATGAGGAAAAGAAAAAGAAAGAAAATAAACATTAAAATCAAATGCAGGAAAAAAGAGTAAATGGGGGAAGAAACATTAATTACACACAAGGTAACTTTAAAACAGATATTATATAATTATATATTGATTTTCCATTCGGTGTTTGCCTAGATTGGTAGTTCTGCCTCTAGTACACAGAAATGTTTTTTCTCCTGCTGAATAATACACTGAATTGACCTTGCACAAGAGAAGGAGGATTACAGAAGAAATAAGCATGGCTTTGAAGTAGATTTCAAATCCAGTAGATTCAAACCCCCCAAACATGCATAAAACTAGCAAAATTATACACTCGTGAAGCACATTTACTTACACCTTAGAAACTTAGCCCTTGTGCCTTAGAAACTTATCCCTAAAATATTCCCCATCAAGCTGAAGCTAGGTTAACTTCAAAGTCATCACAAGAAACTGAGTTAGCAAAAGACAGTAGAAGACCTTAAATATGTAATGTTAAATGTCTACCACTTTAGAACTGCATAAACACGCATTCACTCTGAAGCTCAGAATAGCTATTATAATAATCTACTGGGTTAATATTCGGTTTCATAACTGGTATAATGTAACTGTAATTCATATTTACACAATGAAGTGTAATAGCCCGGAAGGAGCCACTGAGGTCCGCTGAGGAAACTACCACACAAAAAAGGAAGTTTACGATTGTCTAGCTATTGTGCACATTTAAGCACAGAGGAAACAGATACTGTCATACTAAGGTATATGCCACCATTTCATCTAGTATCCTGCTGATAGAATTGTCTAGTAACAGATGGCTCCAAGCTGTATGAAATACAACAGTGATTTTATAAATTCTGCAGGTCCGTAATTCATATTGGGATATCATCACGACCCCAGGCAGATGCCACTTGGATGTTCTAAAGCCTGAGAATYGACAGCCTTTACAACTGTTGGGCAACCACAGAGGTTTATTTGCTTGAAAGATTTCCAGTACTCCAGTACACACCATGCTTCATATTTTAGTTGGATTTTTAAATGTTTCCTTATGGACCAATACTATAGAGAAGAATGCTCCTATTGGCTTCCTTTATCATCTTCAATTATTTTAAAACCTCTCATATCTTATTTTCTCTTTTTTTTTCAAATGAAATTACGTTAGTTCATAAACCTTTTTTCTCCTTTCATTAGAGCAATTATCTTCTCCCCAAAGTTGTATATTGAGATACTCTCACATCTCCACTCTTGAACACTTTAAACAGGAGAATTAGCATTATGGTCAATATAAAAATTAGTTAACAAAACACAAAGGATATGTAGGTTAACTTTTCTAAGTGTCCCATCAGATTGTTGGCATCGGGGTTTTTTGAATGTTTTATTAATTAGAGCAAGGGCCTAATTTGCAGAGGATCAGAGTTCCTACAATTCCCAATGATTTCAGTAGGACTTGCTAGAATTGAGAAGCTCTGAAAAGTAAAGTACGTTATAAAACAAAAAATAGAAATACATGTATTAGCAAGTACTAAGGAAAAAAGTCTGCCTAAGTGACACAACTTGCAGTTAACATTGGGCTTTGCTTAATTGATTCTACCCCTTAATTTAGATCAAGACCACGTCAAATATGCTGCACTATCCTAGTCAGTTTTCATATGCTAAATATTCATCACATCTATTCAATACCACTGATGCTAATGTTCTGACTTAAGCTGCCAAATTTGCTATGGACTAGCCCACTGTGACTTCAGATACGTCACTTAATTCTTCTACTCCTCTTTTGCTGGTCTGCAGGATAAACATGGCAATATCTCAAACAAGAACTGTGAGAACATTGTATATAAAGGTGTTAAAAATAGAACCATGGGACTACATTAAATTAATCTTCATCTACCTCCTTTCTGATGTTCACTCACAAAGTATCATTCTGTACAAACGTTGCAAAGTATGAACATTCATTCATTTCCTTACTATCCATCTATCCCACCTGTGCACTTGTGGGCATAAAAATACAGAACATGCAATTTCCCTTCATCCACAGAATAATTTTTAAAAGGCACACTTCCCTTGCACATACTTCTGTGTAATTTCAGATAAAAATAAGAGATAAGTTGCATGCAGTTAGTGTTAGTATTAACACTGCCAGACAGCATTTGAAGCAAGCAGGATAGAAACTTGAATTCTGGAGGAATTTTGAACACCAGCAATACCAATCTAGATGTAAACTTTGCAGCTAAAGTCCATCACTATAACCATATAGATCCTATGGGGCACACAATCCCATGAATTTCTATTCATTTTACTCAGAGATTAGGATGCTCAGCACTTCACAGAACTTGACAACAGTTTTCTTGGACTAATAATTTAAAGCGAATTGTTAGGTTAAAATAAAATAACTATCAAGGACAAAATAAAAAACATGAAAACACTATGATCTCTTTCAGGAATGCTGACATTAGTTTGTTCTGAAATGAAAGAAAATCTTGTTTCCTCAGTCTAAATGCTGACATTTTCCAGCAAAGAGGTAAGTAACCTCTGAGCTGTTCAGTGCATTGACTCAACTTTATAAAAAATCCTTTCTATCTGTAAGTTTTTTTCCACACAAAAATGTGTGCTGGATCCATAAAATACATAGAGTAAGATTACTTATTTAGTCCTAAAATTACCTCTCTTCTGTGTAACAACACTAGGATGTGAAGAGGGCCATATAAAGACTTTTTCTTTTCATCTCCCACCTTGGCAGCACTACAGGAGCTATGTTCGGCCGAATCTAGCCTAAGAAATAGGGGTCTGGCTACCATATTAGCAGACTAAACACAGTTCTAGGAAGCTCTAGCCACAGGATGAGTGCAAATGCCTGTATTTTAGAATTTTAGAGAAACTCAGAATCTGCCAAAGAAGCGCTAAGCACACATGTTGAGCTTCTTCACAATACTGGGACACCACAGCAAGCAAACATACCATGCTTTCCTGCTAAATTTCATTTAAAGGTTGATGAAGAAGGAGTGAGACAGAAACTCTTAAGAAGGATGAGCGGCTACTGTTCTGAAGAAAAACTAGTTGAAGACACAGACCTAGCAGAAACACATTTCCCTCCCTCATCCGTTCTCTGTTGCTGTGCTTCCCAACCTGCAACATGGGCAGGCAGGACTGGTGACCGTGACAGTACCCAGCCGTCTTGACCTCCCCGCCTGCTGGGGGAGGTTGGCCAGCTAAGGAGTTATTCTGAGAGAACAGATGGGGCAGGGGCTGAAACTAAGAAGAGAGGGAGAGCGCATCCCAGCCTCAGGCTGCAGCAGGAGCACAGCAATGCTCACCCCAAGCAGAGGAGGATGGGGGCAGAGAAATGGCAAAGAAAAACCTTCCAGTGTGAGGTAAAAAGAGGGAGACAAAGCGCAGGATGAAGGGAGGACTATTCGCCTCTTCCACATAGTGAATTCCTTCCTTCATCCTAGCAGCTGAGTAAAGCACTTTCAAAAGGCATTGCAAGAATAAATTAATCTCAAGTTCCTCAGCAAATGCAGTATTTAACATCTAACGGATGTGATTRCAGAAGATTTCACTGTTTGTTTTCTCTCTGATACATGCATAGCCATTGTAATGCTTCCCAAATTCAAATATGGTCACAGTTACATATTATGGAAAATATTTTGCACAGAAGTAGTCTCAGCCTCTGGTCTACAAGGACAGTGATTCACTAGGATTTCTCTTAACTTAGAAGCACTCATAAGCCTATTGCCAACCCCCTTGCATCCAGCAGCAGCTGACTCGTTTAGCTATCTTTCAGCAGCCCACTGCTTGTCAATAAATCACTGTGTTTATTCCTATGATGCCTCCTGTGAAGTGCTTTGGGAATTGTGGCAAAGATTTCTGGGCTGCCTCTGAGAACTGGTTGTGAATGGCTGCCTCTGGGTTGACATGATGAAAAAAGGTTAAGCTCTTCACCCAAGCAGCCTCTTAGAAAGATTCACTGTGACTCCAGTGATCCCTTTTCTATAGAGCAAACCTATGCTCTGTATCTGCCTGAATACATAAGGGAGTTGACATTTGTCTTCTGTGTGGCTCATGTACTTAAGTTTTCCTCTCTTCTCATTACTCGWGAAGGGTGATTACATTTCACATGGAATATCACTGGTGATACATCACACTTCAGGGCTGTGTTTCCCCCCCTGCCTCTAATGGGATCCTGTGGTTACTTCATCTTTTTCCTTTCCTGAATACCAAACCTCCCACAAGTCTGTGTGTTAGCCACCAGCCTCCCACCAAAGAAGAATAATGGGACTCCTACTGAAGCTCATTAATAGTAAATTATTTTCTGTTAGTGAAGATCATTTTCTCTGTGAAGTCTCTGAAGAGCCACGGACTATTCAGCAGAACACAGCCCGACCCACAATTGATTTGAGTACAGTGGTTTAAAGGAAATCTCAGACTTCGATAGTGAGCCATTAAGAATAGCTACTTGTACGGTGCCTGCCTGAGAAAGGGAGAAAAAGTAGAGTCTTTCTTTCATGACTGGTTGATTATTCTTTTCCCATCTTCAAGTGAATGTTTGCATCAGAGGTCTGAAGCAGCAGACAAAAGCTAAGTAAAAAAAGCTGTAAGTAATAGAACTCACATTTTATTGTAAAGAGTATGATTTTTTCTGTGTTTTTGTAAAACAAAGCTAAGGCATTTCCTGGTGTTTCTCAAGACAATCTTATGCAGATGAAACAAGAAATGCCCAGAAAAAGCAGATATCAAACAGTTCAAGGTCACACTGTTTCTACAGGATAGACTCTTCTGTGTCTCTATAGCTCCTCTGATAGTTCTTTATGACACTTTCAGGTTGCAGAGGTTTGGCCAGGGAACTGTTATTCGGGGGGGGGGGGGGGGGCAGATCTGAATCAGCCTGAGGGAATAGGACATCTGAATTCACACTGGAATTCAAAAGTTCCAGGCCAAGCATTACAAATCTTTGAAGAGGATGCTTAATAAAAACATGCAGACTATATTCCAACTCTACACCTGTATGCATAATAAATATAATAGTGAAAAGGCCTACTTCCATATCAAACAATACTTTCTGGCTTGTGCCATTAAAGTGCATACTCTTTTTTGCTRTCCCAGATCTCTGACTTCTCCTAGCAGGTACTACCAAGGAAAAATAGGAGGAATTAAAAGCTTTTCTACTCAATCTCTCAAAACCAAAAACTAGCAGATGGCTGCCTTGTGTTTCACAGACATGGAGCCCACGCCTGGGCTCTTTAAAACTTCTAGGAAGATGAGAAGACCTCACCACCTTCCCTTAGAAAGCAGACTGTCCAGGGTCTGGTGGAACACAACCAGAATGTCTTCATAAAGCATCTCTCTCTGCCCAGCCCACAGGTAGATAAACAAACTTGGTCAGAAAAATCCCAACTACCTCTAAGCAGGATCTGTTAAGAGAAAAGAGCTGCTATTTGTACATAGCTGCTTTTTCAAAGGAGAAAGTTCAGGGAACGAAAGGAASCTGAAGGGTACTTGGGGTCACTATGAATGTGAACCAAGCAAACACCACTGGCTATAAGGTCAGTTTGGGGAACAGGGGAAGGCTTGACACACACATAATAGGAGTATAATGCACTTAAAAGCACACAGCCTCTATTACAGGCATGTTTCCTAAATTGAAACCCATAAGACAAAAAAGAAAAAAAGAAACAAAAAGGTCCAAGGATCTAATCCATGGGAGTAAATAGGTGGCCCTCTTCCTGGTTATTCGACAAAGGTGAGAAAAGAGAAGAGGCACAGAGGTACTACTGTAGCCCTTGTACTAGCTGCAGCTCCACTGCTGCAGTTGAAAAAAGGGTCAGAAGACAACTAGCATCCAGAGCCACCAACAAGTTGTTCATCTCCTGCAAAAATACTAGTCTTCCATTCGCTTGGACAAATGAGAGAAAAACTTCAAAGCTGGAGAACACAGTTCTTTAATAGGAAACCTATCCTCTGATAGCTACTGTCAAAAGCAGCTTCCGGGTTTTTGCAGAGAAACTGCTGCTGGGACTTTGCCGGTTCAGCAGTTAAAGATAATCTCAAAGAATCCCTCTGCAAATTGTAAAGTACTCAGGCTGATGAACAACAAGGTGTTCAGGGACTGAACTGATTGTTTTAATTTGCACAATACCAGCAGCAAGCAGCTTTTCAGAATTATTCCRCTATAATTCACCTGTTCCAGAAGCCAGACAAAACCAAGACAGAAAAGAATCTTCAATAAATAAACCAGACCTGCAAGTATTTCATTTGATCTGCAGCTTGATAAGAACATCTGACAATAAAAGGAAAATAAGATTGTCTATTATATTGCATTTTTCTAYGTACTAGTAAGGAGCTAGGGGTATGCTTTGACTAAACAAAATAGTCAATAGGATCTGACTCTTATCTGACAGACCTAGTCCCTTTAATTTATGGAAAAGAAAGGACACAAGTCATCTGAACTCTACTCCCAGTATCTCTGGAAGTAGGGCCATGGTTGACCCACCTTCCTACATTGCAGCAGCCAATACTTTTCCTTCCCCTTTATTTAACACGTAGTTACAAGTGTGCAGCACTCACTCCAGAAGTAGCAAGTAGTTCATTCAAAGGCAGGAATAAATCCTTCTTACTCATCCCTCACTTATATTTTTAACAACATTGCCTTCAAAATGCTGCAAATCAATTTCTCCTCCCCCCTTATTGTCTCCCACATTGCCTTTTCAGAGTATTTTTAGTTGTTCTGATTAAAAATTTACTTCTTAAGTACCATTGAGTACACAGTGCATTTCTTGATTACAGTTGTATAATTCTTTCAGCCTGCTTGAATATCTTCCTTACAAAGGAAGCTGTGGAGGCATATCCCTCCTTCCATTCTCTTTGCACAGAAATAAAGGCTTAGTGGGAAATTTCTAAAAATCATGGCCATAGGAAAACAATCTCTCTGCAAAACTCAGAATATATTTTTTTCAGAACAGGGAGATGAATCCATAATACGCCACAGCACTATGTAATGTATCTAGTGGAAGAGACACAATATGCTGAGATGAAGAAAAGGCCTGCAGTGGTCAGTTAAAGTAAAGATGAACAACCTCAGTATTTCTGAATTCTATTCCTGGTACTGTATCACAGGGGCCAGATACTCACCCTTGACTCCTTTGTCTCTTTATCTCTTGGACCTTCAGCCTGTCCCCTCTACCACAGCTCAAGTTAAAACAATATTCTATCACTTAGCTGATGTTCTCCCTGGCTCCAGCCCTAGTTTTGGGGMAGGACCTGCCAAGCAGCTGCACTTTACCTAGGGACTCTTACCAAGCCACAATCCTTCAGAAGTGCTTCTGCTAGCTTTGGGCTGCGACATCCTCACCAAACCAGGTGTCCAACAGCGCTAGCTCTACCGACTTTGAGTAGTGTGAACAAACTATTCGTCATTGTGGTCTCTAACCCTTTTTCTGATTACCTGAGTTCAGGCATTTCAGTTTTACTTGATTTTCAGGTTGCAATCCTCATTTAATACAAGCCAAATTACTTCTTTCCAGTCTCCCYACTTGCCCTTATCCTTACTTGTAACCACATGAGATAAAATTCAATCATTTGTTTTAAAATGGTTATTACATCATTTCTGGTCTTTATATTAGGAAATTCAGTTTACTTTCTACTATGTATGTATATCACAGACTTCATGTTCAACTTCAAGGTCTCTATTTCAAGTTGTTGCACAATTAGCCAGTATTTCCTGTGCTACTTTAGGCACGTACATTTTTATTATCATTGCTGGAATTCCATTTGTGCATGGTCGCAATACTAATTTTAAACTCTCAGAAATGCCAAATACTGCTCTTACTGGAAGTCTCTCGATGGCAGCATTTTTGATTTGTTTACTCATAATGGGCACAGATCTTCCTACCCTTTGATGCCATTCAGCCAACCTTCTTTATCTCTCTGAAACCTGCTTCCTTTCCTCCTCCAGAAACTGGAGAAGTCTTGACACTGAAAATAGAACCCTTTTGTGTTTTAGTTTCTGAAAGACATTCATATTGATTAGGCAGATTAGACAAGCTGAGTAGTAGAAGTCTGAACTTAAGAGTGCAGCACCCTTTGCAAAAAATAATAAGAAAATCACTAATTTCTGTTCTCCCTTCAGCATCAATACAGTCTAAAATATCCTCTTTGTTTTTGYAAATGTTTGTTCTCTGGAATGTTCCACAGGGAAAAACATCAGCCACAAATTCTTTTTCATCATGTATTTGCAGAGCAATGCTTAAATATCCTTAAAAATGCTTARATGTCCTTCTTTCTTGAAAGAAAAAATCCAGCCAGGTAGTAGAAACAGGCCACTATCTTCTGGTGGCTAGTCTCACAGCTCAAGTCATATATAAGAACTGACAACTAAAAGTAGATCACAATGAACTGATTTTACAAGCTATGCACAGACAAGTATGTTCTGCTAATCAAAGTTACAGAAATCTAAATGTTTRTGGCCAATGCATCAAGCAAAGGACAGCTTAAATCCACAAGGCAAACTGTAGAAATTATTTTGTTCACTGCTAAGGGACAGTGTTATTCTACATGCCTTGCAGGTCCTCCAATCCTGTTCTTGCTATATCCTCCACAATTTCACTCACTTGCTTTGGGATTTCAGCAAAACCACAGCTTTTCCTCCATCTCCAATGATGTATTCTTTAAATGCCTGAGGACTGCAGCCATGTTGTGCTTTATTCATATTGAATGAAGTTACACCTGACAGCATCATCAGCACAAGCCTAATRCAATATCTAGTTTCCAAGAATATCCTAAAAATAAGGTGACCATAGGCCTTACATTTCCATTTGTGTTCTGTACTAAAGCTCTGTGATGGCCTTTTGCCATAAGGGCAAAGGGAAGGCATTAACCACAGACAGAATTAGGCTCTGAGCTGTTCAGGCCTGTGTAYTACTCATTCTCTTCCACATCCTCATGTCTAGAATGCAACATCCGCATTTCACACAGGTGCTGCTTCTTTCCTACCCAAGGATCTCCTCTGTTCCCASATTTTCTGGTCTGGCTGCCAGATATAAACCCACCAACCAGCTGCCAGAGCTTCACAGAGTGGGAGGGATGCTGTTTGGCACTTGGAAGAAGGTATCTTCCAACTGCAGGTACCCAGCCACAGCTGAGATTCATGGCCATCTCCTCTCACCTGACATCTCACACAGACACATATCTGTAATGTAGACAGACATGTCATGATTACAGCCACTGGAAAAATCCATGTTCTCCATTTAATTCAAAATCTTTATTCAAAAGGAGAGTATGGGGCAGGGGAGATCACTTGGAATAGTTGGGATGAAACTGAGAGGATGAAATTCTTGTGGATCACAGGACTCTTGTTGATCACCTCTATAATTATCCTAGTTTTCAGACTCACTTTTACTAAATGGTATCTACCTTGCCTTAGTTGCTAAAACTCATTTCTCTGCTTGGAATGGAGCATACTGGTTTCTTTGCTACATAAGGTCTACCTGATGCACTGAAGAACAGGATTTTACAGGAACAAGAGAATTCAAAGAGGTAAATATAGAAGTGTCCACATACTCTAACTACTGCTAGTACTTTGTTCTCCAACAGGGAGCATCTACTTTTTTCATCTCAGACTAAGATACGACTGGACTATAAAATAATTCCTGCTTGCCACATTTTACAATTGATCTAGCCCCATTAGGCTAGCAATTAGTTTCCATTACAATTAGTTTCAGCTGTCAGGAAAAAACAAGACATTTTGGCAGACTAAACTGAACCAAAAAGGTTATTTGCCGGAAAGCCTTCTTCACATATCTCACATTACTCACTTTACCTGAATGTTGTGTCTTGTTTAGTCAAGTTTATGTTAGGTGCATTCGGGCTGGAACAGTTCTTAATTAACCTAGCACAGTAACTTGGCATTCCCCTAAATCTTGGCTTTCAGCAGTGAGAATACTTCCCGTTGTATCTTTAATTGCCTGTGCTTTCCTAGAAAATGGCTCAACATCATCAACTTGCAAAGTGGATAACCCAGAAATGCAGCATTTCTTCTTTTTTTCAAACAGACATCTCTTCCTTGTTTACAGATGGGAAGGCTATGGCTGTTTAAACAATTACTTATCTCATGCTGTTTTTCTGCTTTTCCTTTTCCCTATATAGGAATACATTTCACTGCTAATGTAAACTGTAATTGCTACAAACTGCAGCATGGTTATCAATCTGATTCCTAGTAGAACCTTGAAAGGTCTCTGAATCACAGAAAAGTCTGTAGATAACTACACAGTATGACAGAGACAGCCTTTATAAAGTATATGAATTAAAAGACCTCTTTTCTGTGCTCTAAACTAGCTTTATTTGTGTGGCATTTTCTCTTTTCCAATCTTTATAGTCCTACAATTAAGAAAGGTAGATTAAAAAGGAAAATAAGACCTCCAAGTATGCTAACTCCTCTTCCTTTTAATTGCATGAAAGTGGCATTTTTAAAGGATGAAAAATTCTGAATTTTAAATTCCAGAAGTGATCAACTACAGGCATGAACTTATTAAGCTGCTTCACTGTCAGACTTACTTATAAGTAATTAACATTCAAGACAGGAACACTGCAGACTTTCCTACCGTATATACTTTTTCTCCATCCTCCACACAAGAATCACTACAAATTCAAGATAATGATTACAAGCATCCAGATCCGTAACATACAGATCCATAACAACACAGGGGGGTTTTTAATGTTAATTTCTGTGCCCAGAAGCTTTTCTGTAATACTGAATAAAAGAAGCCACTGTACCAGTCATTAAACAAGACAATTAKCTTGGAATTAAGACTAAGCAGAACGCTCTTTTTTTCAAAGAATCAGTTACAAAGGCTTTGCAGAACAGATAAAAAGAACTTACACTGTTTATGTCATCAGTTTGCAACACCTTAGCAAGTTTTGTATGTGCACACCCTGTGGTCTAAGAAGAAATGGCAGAGCAACCCTTATGGCTAACATCAAAGTCAGCCTTTATCTATAGTTCTTCTTCTTTAATGAGGTAGATCATCTGCTTGAACTACTGTCTCTTACTGGTGCATTTTAGAAGGTTTCTTTTTATTGTTGTTGCAGTGGAATACATTAGGAGTACTATCCCACTTACCAACCACCCACCAGTAACACCCACTGAAACCCTTTTGGCCTGAAGGTGAGAAGTGTTTACTCCATGCAGTACTATAGCACATTCAGACTTTTGCTGAAAAAGGGTTTAATGCCTTTAGGGAGGGAACACTGAGCAACACTAGGAAAGTCCTAAATTAGTGTGACAATTCTCAGGGAGAGATCATACTTCCCATTCATTTGTCCAAGCTGCAGAGGGAACTGGAGGTGTATTCTTTGTACAGGAAGAAAACACCTCGTACTTATCAACTGCCATACTGGTATGTATTCAGGATGTGTCAAAGTATCTCAGAGCAGGAAAAAAAAAAAAAAAAAAAAAAACAAGGAGGACAGATTAATTAAGAAAACAATTTTGGTTAGCCAGTAGGATATTTACTTCTTTATTTGGAATGAGCAAGTTGGAAAAGTGCATATGCAATAGCTGGTATTTGTCACTGTTTGAGACAACTGATAGTATCAGTTGGACAATTAACCTTTGCACCCAGAATAGTCATATCAATGCTGCTGTATCAATAAAAAGGCATTCTGCAGTCTGAGAGATTGCTAAGCAGCATAAATATGTATCAGAAATAGGAAAAAAACTATTTTTCTCTCCCCACCAAATGCTAACAATAGTCTTCTGCAACCAGTCATTATTACTCCTGAYATTTACAGGCAAGGTCTGCTAGTGGATGAAGACCAGAAAAAGAAAGGAAGAGAACACAGACACAAACCTGTCAAAGAGCAGAACAAGAATATTAGATATCCTCTGGATAAGAGTATGATGCATTGACAGATGTCTTCAGGAAAGCAGTTGTTCACTAGCACTATGATTAACTAGGTACAACACATTGGGATCGCACTGTGAATACTGTAAGCTCAGTACTAACACAAAACTAAAATTTAAGTAATATTTTTAAATAAAAGTATTTATTCTTGAGAGTGTGGAAGAAAATGTTTTGGAGCAAAAAAAATGAAATGTACAAACACTATAAACATCAAGAATTTATTGGTATATAGCACTAAAAATATTCTGACAATATGGAAAAATAAGTAAAATAAATTTTACTTACTTTGGATGGGTAAATTCATCCAGTAGGACAACCCTTTCTATCAAGTCTCCACCGATGGTTCGGGCCAAATCATAGAAATCATTTTTAGAGTATGTCTTTGTAGGCAGCCAAAACGAGATATCATTGATTAAAGGTGGATATTTGCTGAGTGGCTGAAAAAAAAAGAAAATACATACCTTTATTATAAACGGCTGGCCTGGGTAGGAATACCTACAACTCTATTTTGAATTTGTGTAATATACAGGATATGTATTTTGGATGCTTTCTGAAATCTATTTTGAAGCACAGTTTGGCCTTGGAAACAACCGAGAAGAAAGATTTTATTTTAGAAAGTATCTTCTAAAGAAGCCCACGTAATCATCTGTAGGATCTGGCCCTCTTTCCGCATTATCAAGTGTATGTTACTAACTTAAGAAACAGAATTATTGCAATTTTGTGTGTGCATGCATGCGTGTGTATACCGAAGGGGTAAAGTAAACTGGAAGAACAAACGCTTACAATAGTAAGTCTAACTTTTTTAGTATTAAGTGCTAACCTTTTCACAGAGACTTATTACACAGAAAAATCATTTACGGTAAAAGACAAGGCAATAATTCCAAATCATTCTCTCACTTTACCACCTGGCCAGTCAATATCATTGCAGTAAGTCTTGTATCAATGCTAAAGTTAGTATATGGATAAAATTCCCAGCTCTCAAATGTATTGATCTGTTTGTTGTAGAGCTACATGAGCTACATAATTGTTTATTAGCTACATCTAAAAAACATGAACAGGGTAGGACAAGAGTCTCCAACTAGCAGGTCAAAATGAAGCTACTAAGATTATATTCAGACACCCGAGCAGACATGTGCTCTGTTCCAACAGATCCCATTGCCATCTCTGTCCTTTTTTCAAAACTCACCCGCCCTCTAATAATGGAGTGACCTAAAGCCTATTGACTTTGATCTGTTTTCAGGTTCAAGCAAACAGCAGCCCCAAAAGCTGTTTCCCTCTGAGTTTACAGACATATCAGAGGCCCCTCTTGAAAGCAATGTGCTCATTCCACCATGTTTTCATCTCCGCTGGCATTTCCAGCCACCAGTTCCAGCTACCTCTCATCACAGTTTTGGAGAGCTCCAGCACTCTCTGCTCTCCAAAGTTAACAGCAGTTAACTGATCCCRCATGTTGGCCCTCAACTTCTAGCACACTGCCCTCCTCTGCCATCCAGCCAGCTCTGATTTCCCAGCCTGACCATCTCTTGTTAGTTTTTATTTTTATTAAGATTTGCAAGTAAAATAAAAAGGTTCAGGAAAAGGTACAATTGATACCACCTGCACAATCCTGGTCTGCATTGGTCACAGAGCACCTCACAGAGAGTGCTGCTGATGCACAGCCAATCTGCACCATTTCTTTGGGCCCATCACAGATTTGTAGATGCATGTTGCTACCGCACTGTATTACATTTTCTGTCTACTTTCCATTTCAAATATTGCAGTGCACTCTCTTAGCCATTCTTCAATAGCTTCAGAAAACAAAAGAATGCTTTCCCCGTAATTACACTATAAGGTTCCACTGAGCTCAAGTTGCAGGGAACATTGCAAATAATGACATTTTATTTTTCAATCACCCAAGCTGAAAGAATGTAGGGGTACTGAATTACTAGGGTTTTTAGTAATAAAACAGAAGCTTTTTGATGATCCCCATTCCATGATGCATTATAAGCCACATATCCATATATATCCATATATATCCATATATATCCATATATCCACATAGCCATATATCACATATATTTGGAAGAGTGTTGCCAGCAGGTCGAGGGAGGTGATCCTGTCCCTCTGCTCAGCCCTGGGGAGGCCTCAGCTCGAGTACTGTGTCCAGTTCTGGGTTCCCCAGGACAAGAGAGACATGAAGCTACTGCAGAGAGTCCAGCATAGGGCAACGAGGATGATCAGAGGGCTGGAGCTCCTGCCCTGTGAGGAACGGCTGCGAGAGCTGGGCCTCTTCAGCCTGGGGAAGAGAAGACTGAGGGGGGATCTTATCGATGTGTGTAAGTACCTGAAGGGAGGGTGTCAAGGGGATGGGGACAAACTCTTTTCATTTGTCCCGTGTGACAGGACAAGAGGCAACGGGCAGAAATTGAAGTACAGGAAGTTTCGCCTGAACATGAGGGGGAATTTCTTCCCTGTGAGAGTGACAGAGCACTGGACCAGGTTGCCCAGAGCGCTTGTGGAGTCTCCTTCTCTGGAGATCTTCAAGGCTCACTTGGATGCAACCCTCTCTAACATGCTCTAGGTGACCCTGCTGAGCGGGGAGTTTGGACTAGATCTCCAGAGGTCCCTTCCAACCTTACCGATTCTATGATTCTATGACTCTATGATATCCTTTTCTGGCTGTCCATGGTTAATAAATTAAAGAAGTACTTAATGACACTGCTAACTATTCTCTCTCAAGATGCTAATTTTAGTTTAAAAAGAGTAACTGGGTACCAAAATTGTAACAGTATCCCACTGTGCCAGCCTGCCTAGCCCACGCAGTCACGGGCTGCCATAGCAGAGGAATGMATCACTGAAGATTCAGGTCTGCACGAGTTTGTGACAGCAAACAGCTACGGAGGCGTAAGGCCTTCCCAATTCCCAGCTCTCTGCTCTAGCTTTCTGTCGGAGATCACTACCTCTGCAGCAGTCGACAGAAAAAACACGTGCCTGTTCCTTCACCATGGGAGCTCAGCGCCTGGCRTAGCCTGCTGAAAATTGCCCTTTACAGTGGTTTGTGCTAACATATGCTAGACCAAGAACTACAGCAGCTTGAGGCACTGGTGGACAGCTGTCTTAAGCAGCAGTAGGATCCACCAGAATTCATTTATGGGTATAAAATAGCAAACACTCAGTATGTTGCCACACCAGTGGGACATTTTTGACACCATGGCACATGGAATCAAGTCACTGACCGAGTTTTCTCTCTTCATTCACACACAGCAAAGGATTGCTGGCTAACCTGCATCCAGGTACCTCACAGCTACACAAGAGAGAAAATAACAGAACCATTTCTTGAGGAAAAAAGCATGACGATAATGAACAGTCAGTGCTAGTGATCAAGCCAACACAAAGCTACAGAACGTTTTTAGCCCGAAGTTCTGAAATACAGGAARAACCACAGGGGTTTTCAGAAATGCTTGTTCATGTTTTCTCCAGGTGCAGTAATCGAAGTGCAACATGCAAAAGGAAATAGGAGAATTTCTGTGATATGGCCTTAAAATAAAATTTTCTCACTGCTACTGGTACTGATGACACAATGAAAGAACTATAAATCTCGTGGAGGAAAAAAGTCATAGTTATATTTTGACAGCTATGACACAAATACAAGGTTACCAACGACATGTACCAAAAACTGGCTTAGCAATTCCACAACAGCCAAACTATTAAAAAGYCAGCCATGTTTTACTGCCATTACTGGTCTAGGCTGAAAAATATAAGACTTACCAGTATTATGGCTGCCAAGCTTTATTAGTCCTGCATCGCCTATGTTTTAGACAAATATGTACATAAACTATACAGGGCTTTAATGTAAGATAATACGCTCATTGAAATGGAAACTACATACTTGTAATAGCGAAACCTTTCTTAATACACTCCACACTGAAACTACATAAATTCAATGTTATCATGGGAAATTTAAACATGCAACAGGCATGACATTCAAATTCACAAATTTACAGCTGTAACTTAGACCCCTTGCACATAATGAAGTATCCTGTATTAGAGTATATGCTCCTAGATTTATGCTTTTGTATTTATGACCAGCACAGACAAATTACAGTTGCTGCAGGAAACATAATTTTGAATTTCTTGGCTGTCATGGTTTAAAATTCCCAGTCACAATCTTCCATTATGATAAGTTTTCTGCTCTTTCCTTCACCAAATCAAATTTCTTTTTTTTCCCCCTAAGTTATATACAGGGAGTTCTATATATTCATATGTGTATACACAAATACACACACTYACTTCATATATACCCACAGATCTATCTATGTATCTACACACACATTTATGTATAACAACACACACATACATCTCAAGGAGGAAAGGGAAAAATTTCAGTAGAGAACCTTTTTAAAATCTAATAGGTAGATACACAGGTATGTTCTGGGATTACAGTAATGCAGTGATACACTGGTCTGCTCTGCAGGAAACTGCAGAAGAGCATTAGTCTCCAGCTGTGCTCCAAGATGCCCAATGTAGAGGGGCAATGAACACTCAGTGAGATCACTGKATGGCAGCTCACATTCCACAACACAGCTGTTCACCTCTGCAAACACACCTGCAAATAATGGGAACACCATGTATTTACAAGTTACCCCTGGAAATCAGACACCTTGCTTGTAAATGGACCATTTTCTGGGTGGAAGAGATCTTCCTCGGGCATGGGTGAAAATGCCCTATCCTTGACTTGAGGATCACATAAAAGCCTGTCAATGCCTAAAACAGCATGGAACCGTCAATTCATTCAACATGGAGAGGGAAACATARTTCACTGTTTCTCAGAGAAGCAAGGGGAAAAGAGGAAAGAGAGTAAGGGAGGCACCAGGTTTCAAATTAACTAAAGGATGCATTTTTTCCACACTGTGAATTGTAAAATCATAGAATCACAGAATTGGTAAGGTTGGAAGGGACCTCTGGAGATCATCTAGTCCAACCTCCMCRCTCAGCAGGGTCACCTTGAGCATGTTAGGGTTGTATCCAGGCAGGCCTTGAAAATCTCCAGAGAAGGAGACTCCACAACGTCTCTGGGCAACCTGGTCCAGTGCTCTGTCACTCTCACAGGGAAGAAATTCCCCCTCACGGTCAGGCGAAACTTCCTGTGCTTCAATTTCTGCCCATTGCCTCCTGTCCTGTCACATGGGACAACAGAAAAGAGTTTGTCCCCGTCCCYTTGACACCCTCCCTTCAGGTACTTACACACATCGATAAGATCCCCCCTCAGTCTTCTCTTCCCCAGGCTRAASAGGCCCAGCTCTCACAGCCGTTCCTCAYAGGGCAGATGCTCCAGCCCTCGGATCATCTTCGTAGCCCTATGCTGGACTCTCTCCAGTAGCTCCATGTCTCTCTTGTACTGGGGAACCCAGAACTGGACACAGKACTCGAGMTGAGGCCTCMCCAGGGCTGAGCAGAGGGGCAGGATCACCTCCCTCAACCTGCTGGCAACAATCTCCCTAATGCACCACAGGATAACATTGGCTTTCTTGGCCACAAGGACACATTGCTGGCTCATGGTCAATTTGTCATTCACCAGCACGCCCAGGTCCTTCTCTGCAGAGCTGCTCTCTACAAGGTCAGCCCCCAGCTTGTAATGGTGCCTAGCGTTATTTTTCCCTAGGTGCAGGACTCTGCACTTGCCCTTGTTGAACCTCATGAGGTTCCTCTCTGCCCAACTCTCCAGCCTGTCCAGGTCTCTCTGAATGACAGCACAGCCCTCAGCTGTATCAGCCACTCCTCCCAGCTTGGTATCACCAGCAAACTTGCTGAGGATGCACTCTGTCCCCTCATCCAGGTCATTGATGAAGAAGTTGAACAGGATGGGACCCAGTCCTGAGCCCTGGGGGATGCCAATAGCCACAGGCCTCCAACTAGACTCCACATCACTGACGACGACCCTCTGAGCTCTGCCTTTCAGCCAGTTCTCAATCCACCTCACTGTSCACTCGTCTAACCCACACTTCCTGACCTTATCTAGGAGGATGTTATGGGAGATAGTGTCAAAAGCCTTGCTGAAGTCAAGGTACACAACGTCCACTGCTCTCCCCTCATCTACCCAGCCAATCTTGCCATCAGAGAAGGCTATCAGGTTGGTTAAGCAGGATTTCCCCTTGCTGAATCCATACTGGCTACTCCTGATCATCTTCTTTTCCTCCACCTGTCTGGAGATGACCTCCAGAAWGAGCTGTTCCACCACCTTTTCAGGGATGGAGGTGAGGCTGACTGGCCTAGAGTTGCCTGGGTCCTCCTTCTTGCCCTTCTTGAAGACTGTAGTGACACTGGCTTTCTTCCAGTCCTCAGGCACCTCTCCAGTTCTTCAGGACTTTTCAAAGATGATGGAGAGCGGCCTGGCAACAACATCCACCAGCTCCCTCAGGACCCGTGGGGGCATCCCATCCGGGCCCTTGGATTTGTGGATGTCTAGCCTGCCCAAAAGGTCTCTAATCCTGTCCTCCTCAACCAAAGGAAAGTCTTCCCTTCTCCAGACTTTCTCCCTCACGTCCAGGCTAYGGGATTCATGAGGGCTGCCCTTAGCAGTGAAGACTGAAACAAAGAAGGCATTCAGTAACTCTGCCTTCTCCTTATCCCTTGTCACCAGGGCCCCCACCCCAGTCAGTAGCTGGCCCACACTTTCCCCAGTCCTCCTCTTGCTGTTGATGTATTTGAAGAAGCCCTTCCTGTTGTCCTTGACATCTCTTGCCAGACTCAATTCCAACTGGGCCTTAGCCTTCCTCGCTGCATCTCTACATACTCTGACTGCATTCCTATAATCCTCCCAAGTAGCCTGTCCCCTCTTCCACATTCTGTGTATTTTCTTCTTCTGTCTGAATTTGGCCAAGAGCTCCTTGCTCACCCATGCAGGTCTCCTGCCCCTTATGCTGCACTTCTTACTCATAGGGATGCACCGCTTTTGAGCTTGGAGGAAGTGATGTTTGAATACTAGCCAGTTCATACTGATGGATTCCACTGGAAAAGGACAGTACTACTGAGTGTGGGAGGAAGGATCCAAAAAGGGACTAAACAAATTCGTGGTAGATTCGTCTACTGATAACTCGGAACAGTGATCCAACTGCATTTTTGGCTCAGGAACTGCCTGGTTGCTATAAGATGGTTCAGTAAAGTAAGAGAAGGATCACACTGTTTTCATACTTGCTCTGCAATTACACTCTCCTCCGAGCATTTGCTGTTTGCAATTATGTGATACAGTGTACACGAGCTGGATGAACAGAGCATAACAGGACTTCCGTTTTTTTAAGAAAATTGCTTCTTGCTCTGGTAACTACAATATTACCACACCAAATACACCTTTTTTTTTCTTTAGCTTAGTAATTTCTCATCTTAAAGCAAGTATGAGGGACATTGTAAGGAAGTTGAGCTACTGAAGAGAACAGGGGATAAAAAACCTTAGATACCAAATCCTCTTAGGCTTGGTAGCAGTATTACACAATCTAGTTTTACAGAGGCTTTTTGAGGCTTTGGGGTTGGGGGAAGGAAGAGGGGAAAGGTTGCCCATACACTTATATGATCATCCCCATTTTTACCCATTTTTACTTTCTAAGCAGCCATGTTTCTTATACATTTCTAACACTGCAAGCTTTTCATTCACAAAGGCTTTAATTCATAGTAGTTGACTGAAATGTTTGATTTCTAAGCAGTGTTTAGCATCCTCGGCTCTGACTCTGCTCCCTCTTTCAGACAGGAACCCAAATGCAAGGTCCAACCTGCCACAACCAGCATTTGCTTCCAACTCCTGTAGCTGGCTGCGATGCCAACATGCACTCACAGGTCAAATTAATCACAGAGCACCCTGGTTTCCACTCCACTTTGCGCAGTTCATATCCCTTCACAGGGGTGATGAAGGGGGAGAGATGTCAGACTCCCCTCCAGAGAKCAATACCTTGAAGAAAATTGTACTTTAGGCAGAAAGGCCGACTTGTTTGTCAGCAGCAGTCGACACGATTTAAACAGCTTTGGGTTACAAATCACTGCTGTTCCTCGTCTTGGTCAAACACTCTCTTTACCTTTACCCCCACCATCCCTGGGGAAAAACAATTGTGGAAACATAGGAAGTACCTCGTGGAAAATTTTAGAAAGAAAACAACATTGTCAAGAAACACAGCAAATTAAATAGCTGTCAAAGGTTAAGTGCCTGGTTTAGATCCAAGCAGAGCTGGGAGATGCCACAGAAAACAGGCTGACTCTCTGGCTAAGTCATGTCCTTTAAGGGGAAAGAAAGCTGCAAGGGCTGCAGCTTTGCACCTGCCAGGGGTGGCAGAGCTATCTCCCAGCACAGCCAGGCCTGCCCGTGATGGCAGGCCCAGCCGGGCTGCCTGCATCCTGCTCCTGCCCTGCCTGGTGGCCTTGCTGCTGGAATGAGCCACCATCCATCCCAGCGGGCAGTGGAGTGTGCAAAGGGGAAAACGAGTTGCTTAAAGTTGGCATCTTTCCTTCTCCCTTCCATACTTTCTGGCTGCTGGCTCTACACTGCATTGTGCAAGGACTGGGTAAGGAAAACCATCAAGTAAATTCAGTTTTGCCTGCAGCGGTGAGAAGACTTGAGCTGCCAGAGCTGCTACTCGCACCATGCTAGTTGTTCAAACTGAACTGGATCTCTCTGCTGCACAGTGGACATTGCCACTGGAGTTCTGCCCCTTCCTACCTCAGCTAAACCCTCTGAGATCTTTTTGAAGGTAACAGCTCTCTCTTGAGCCATATTACAGGCTTACTGAAGGTATAACACAGGAAAGAGAATACTTCCATTCTGCCTAAGGAATCGTCAGCTAGCTCTTTGTATCATCTCATTTTGTCATCTTTTCTAATGCTATTGAATTACCTTTGAATACAAAAAAMCACAAGGATTTGTCACAAAATATATACCTGCACAAGAACAAATATGACCTCTCTGCAAACTAAAAGCTATGGCCTATTATAGAGCCTGCCTGACAAAGGAAAGCTGGTACCTAGTAGGACACTGAAAAATTAAGATGGGTAACAGCCAGGGAAAATATTAAACATTTTGGATAAGCTGTTCCACCTTTCCCAAGAGCACTATGAAAAACATAGAAGAAGATTGATGCTGTGGCAGAATTCAGGTGAGTGGTAAGCATTTGGTTAAACGAGTTCATCCGGAAACACTGCTACTTAATATGCCTCCACACTGCTAATGGAAAGGGACACTGTGTTCTTAGGCATAATGTTATTATGAACAGTAAGCATTTAAATTTAAAGATAAGTTAATTTAAACCTGCCACAGATAGCACTCCACATTTGAAGCTGTACTGCACTTCTCTAAGTGCAAATATATATTTTAAACAAACCTTATGGTCAAATATTTTAAACAAACCTTATGGTCAAATAGCTTAGCCAAAATGTATGGCTTTTATGCAGCTTTCTTACAAAGGATTAATCATTTCTATTGCTACTACAAAGGCTATTTTATGTGATAGTAAGGAATTGAAAAGTATAGGAAGGACAAAAACAAAGGGATTGATTTAACCCTGTGAAAAGCAGGTTTGTTACAGTATACACAGCACAAAAGTATTTCCAGAAACTCTGCAGACAGAGCTATTCCTTAGATTAAGGAAAACTGCTGATCAGTAAATCATGTTGCTTACCTGTCCTACAACATTCTAGTGGACGGGATATTACATCTTTGGAATGCTAACCCCTATTTCAGATATGGATATTTTACTGTATATTCTGAACAATTAAAAAAAATCAATTCTGGAAGAAATCTCTTCTGCTCACACCATAGGAACCCAGTGACAAGTGCTGTGCCAGCACTTCTGAGGCCACACCAAACCTAATAATTAGCATCTGAAGTTGTGTTTTGCACAAGTTGTCCTTTCTACCCACTTCTCCCACTCCCACAGACAGAGTAACTCATGTCTT
>NW_028186868.1:2487914-2497567 GCF_003343005.1 Rhea americana
AAAAAGCAACAAATAAAGACTGCATGTCCTAACCCTGCATTTTTCTAAGAACTATCCACCATACCTGCAAGGAAGAGGGGATAAGCTGGTATAAATCAGCAGAAACTCAGTTTTTCCTCAGATATTAAAAATCTGTTCTTAGACAGTGCTGAACACCTGCAATTGCTGCAGAAGGCAATGGTGGCTGCAAGCACTCAGTGCTTCTCGCACTCAGAAGTCAGGTTTCATGATTTCTGTTGTTCTGGTTTGTATGTTTTTTCTCATTATGCTTAATAATAATGCTGAGATAAATAGCTCAGTGACGTAAAATATTGCACGCATCAACAATTCATAAAAAAGATTTATACCTAAATAAAAAATGCAAGTATTTGGAAAGAGAGTGCAGCAATATGAAGACATATTTCTTTCAAATACATAACATAACAATGGAAAGAAATTGCACCCAACATTTTATTTCCACTTGGAAGAAAAATCTCATATAATGTGCTGTTGATTATATTTCCTTTCCTGCTCATTAAAATCCTCCATTCTGGAGAGTTGATGTCTAAATAGAAAAATCTCCAGAACACCCATATATGACTTGCACCAAAATAAGCAGGTGTCAAAGCACAAAAGCTCACAGGCAAATGTAGCTCCTGAAGAAATCCTTCTATCCTTTCTAGCAAGCTGTAACTTTTTTTTTTTCCTCTCTCCCAAACAGCACAGGGATTTCTAAGAGGATGACCAGATGACCATGGCACTAGGTTTTCTAAGAGGACGATGACAATGATGTCTCATATTTCATTGACAGGTGCAACTTCACCCAATGCCCTGGATGTTGCTATTGCTTTCACGCAACGCATCGGAAATGCCCTCATCCTTCTACACTTCTCAGACTTACGAGCTAATCTGCATCACTTGGGAAATGCTACGGGAGACGGTGTCATAAAAAAATCTATGCTCCCTAAGAAATAAAGAAATCTCAACTGCCACACACAGKAATTCATCTGAGTAGATTAGTGGTGGTTTGAAATATTCTTGATCGTTTCCAGTGCCACTAAAAAAGCTGATTCCTTTCCTCACTTAGGGAAAATACACTGCTGCACACTGCTCAGGTTGCAGTGACTTTTGGCTAAATCCACTACTTTAGTTCCCCGGGTAGTCAGCCTCACTTTTTTCACCCTAAGCATTAAATTCATACAAATCACAACCTCCAAAATGCAAAAACAATAATAAAACACCAAGGTAATGCAGCAAGCTAAAAGCAAAATCTAACCTAAAGAACATTAGGTAAACTAGAGACACAGAAACTGAAATGAAAGGCTCTACTTCCTCCCCTAATACTCAGAAGAGGGGTGAAAACCTTTATTTTTTTTCCTTTCAGGTAGACCTTGAGCATTCCTAAAGGTACATTCTTGTTAAAGAACAGCAACACTTTGAAACAGAAGACTACAGAGCTGCTGTCAGCCAAGAACAAACAAAGCCAAAAAAGCACAAAAAGTATATTAAACATTTAAATATGCAGTGACAGAACACAAAGGACATGTAAAATGTTAAGTGCACATCCAGTCAAATTTCTACAAGCAGAATTCTTGCACAGTAAGGCTATATCTTTAACATTTTTATTTACTTTACAGGAATTAGGAAATAGTTCATTATTGCTGATTTAGGAGAACAGGTTACATATGGGAATAGTTACTCAAACTGGATTTAATGTGCCTGTAGTAGGAGGAGGAGGTAGGAAATCCCCAGAAGAGGTTATTTCTTCCTATTCTTATTTTCTAGAAAAACTGCGAAAACAAAAATCCTTTGTAGCATATGTGCACCTAAACATTAGTTACTTTTCACATTTAAATTCATACAGTCACTACTGCAATCCATGTGTCACACACACTAGCATGATGAAGGTAATTGAGAATAGGTGTGATGAGACTACTATGGTTCTTCACAACACTCCAGCTGTGTCTTCTGTTGTCTGGCTATTCTTTTAGCTTCATTCATATTCTGATCAGAGAAGTAGTTGCTGAAAATCAGTTTTATATTAACACCATACACAGCAAAAAGTGCTCTTGTTCTTGCATAAACACACATGCACTCAAACATGTTCTCCCCTGCCCTTCTTTTCTTGTGACACTCTACAGCTATGCTAATATGCTATAGCTAATATGGCTAATCATGATGCAGCTCACAACTGTAGGGGTTTGTGTGTGATTTTAGAGATCAGTTTATCAAAAGTTCTTTACTGGATGTATCCTCTGTATTTAAAATACTGGAACAAATGTTAAAATAGGTATCAAGTAAACTCATTTCTGACCACTCCCTCTTTTAACTGTTAAAAGCAGCTAAAGAGCATTTCCTACTGGTTTTAAAACCTCTAACTCTTTCTTTGCTTTTTACATTTATTTGGTATTGTGTACAGTGTACATACAATATGTATCTGTATCTGAGACACACACTTGCACAGCCAGTGTTGGAGTAGGTATGTGCAYAGGAGTTTATTCTTAAATCAAATGCACAATGTCCACTCACAAAGATACACACAAGCCTACTATAGGCACACAGATACTCACATTGTGATAATTACCCCGGACCACTAGTCAGAAATMCAGGTCCCAGTAGGCAGGCAGAGTACAGAACAACACCCCCTGTCCCAAAGAACTTTCAGACCTAGGAGAGGACTGGCAAAAACACGCTGAGGCAGGAAACACAAGATAATTTTGTGACAACTGTAAACAGCAGGGAAAACAGAATTATTGAGAAGGAAACTGAGTCACTTGTCACAGCCAAAGACTGAAGTCAAGATAGTCACTGTGCTAGTTTCCCTGAAATAACTCTACTCACTATACTGTAATTAAACCAGTATTAGAAAAGTATTGGCAAAAGTGTAAAGGTCAGTCTCTCTATCACCAATGCACTTTTGTGGACAGTAAGGCTCAAAGCGCTGAGCATCTGTGGATTCCTGCTGAAATCAACAGTGGATGGGTTCCACAGCTGCACAAAACCAATCCTAATTCTATYGTTGTTTTAGGTTTCCTGGTTTATTCCTTCAGCTAATACTAATTTAACATGGGTTTTAACATACATATCACTACTAGAAATTGTTCCATGGCTTACTTAAGCACTTTGTATAACCATTGTACTTCATCATTTGGGATGCAATAAAGATTGGYTGATAAATTCTGTGGCAGAATTACTCATTCGTGAGCTATTTGTTTTAAAGAGCCTCAACCAGTCAAACTGCAAATATATGAGGTTTGGAGATCAGAGCAAACCACAGCAACACATGCTTTTTGAAGTTTAYTTCACTTTTTGCTAAGTAATCATTTAAATAGCATCAGATGTACTTTGACTAGGTTGCTTTGGCTTTTGCCTAAAAAAAAGATCTCAACAGCAAAAGTATTCTATTGACAATAACTCTGTATACTGCAGCAGCAATAGTAACCGGAAACTAATTTTTTAGTTATGTCATTCTAGGGCAGGGGAGAGGGCTTCAGTGGAAAATTCAGTCAAGCCTACAGTCATTCCTTTTGGCCTAAAAATGAACTGGAAGGATGTCCCAGTGGTCTGCTCTCAGTTGCTGGGAATCTCTTTCAATGGTATTGACTATATACCTGCTGGATACATTACATTCTCCAAGTATTCACTCAGCATCGTCTAAACTAACAGAATGCTGTAAATTCAGCCACACTTGAGAAGGATATCCTTGATGTATTGTTTTTTTTTTCTTTTGGTTGTGCTGAAGTTCTTCATAGGATATACTATGGATGTTATCCATAAAGACTTAAGAGGATGGATTTCTGCCAGTTAGTTCCAACTTCCAGGACTACAGAGAGGCAGAAAACACATGATCTTCACTCTTGTTTTTCAACAAGTAATGTCCCCTTTTTTCTATCTGCAAAAGTACTTATTCTTTTACATTAATTGCATGGAAGGACAATGGCAAACTCCTGAGTTGGGAAGAAATGGAGAGCCCAAACTGAAATCCACAGAACACATCTACAGTGGCTAGTGGATCACATACATTTTACACATTTCTTTTACTTGGGATACCACCCTTGGCATTGCCGCGAGAAAAAAAAAAAAAGCTGAAGAACAGTTGTGTATCTTCATCCCAGTTACTCTGGGACAAAGCKTCTCTCTTCCTAGGTCTTGTCTTTTTTTTTTTAGTTACTTCTGGATTTATTCCTTCTTTTCTCTGGGACTGAGGTTCCAGATCTCCAGGGTATATGGAAAGAAAAGGTAGACAGCTTCTAGCTAGCAAAGGCTTCTCTTTCCACCTCTCTCACTGATCTGCAATCTCTCCCTCACACTGCTTGTGCACGCAGGCTGCAGTACCATGACACAATATTCAGTGGCAAAACAAACTTACTGAACTCTCATCTTCCCCCAGCCCTTGTTGCCTCCCGGAAGAAACGTGCTATCTCCTCAGTTGCTTTGAGGCTATGGGGCTACACTGTGAAGTGGATCAGGGAATTGGTATGCCTTTAAGAAACCTCAAAGGAAAAAGGGTCYCTGATCCGCTTTACAGTGTAGACACATAAATAGCTACTGTGGTACAACTGGAAGAACAGAACAGCACATGGGAAAGAACAAGAAGTAAAACCTGTCATCCTGATACTGCAAGGACCAAGGCTCCAGGAACCAGGACTTCCTTCAAATGGAGAGGAGTTTTAACAGCTGTCCCTGACTGGAAGTGCAGTCAAAAGGGTACAACTTCTAGCAGGGCAGACAGACTTTTTACATTGCAAGTTTCCCAAAACCCCTACGGCATTCTCTAGGTTTTTCTAGCTGATACTCTGAGAAAATACAGATTTAAATCCAGCTTTTAGAATTACCAGTTTTATTGTAAAAGCTGTCCTGTGATTTAACTCTATATTAGTATAGAAAACTGAAAGCTAGAATGATATGTTTTGCTCTTTAAATATATATATAT
The DNA here is from genome assembly GCF_003343005.1 of Rhea americana. Taxonomy (NCBI): domain Eukaryota; kingdom Metazoa; phylum Chordata; class Aves; order Rheiformes; family Rheidae; genus Rhea; species Rhea americana. The sequence goes on from NW_028186868.1 coordinate 2,492,827, forward strand.
GCATGTGGGTGTAAGATACAAAATACAATCTATGTATATACATATCTATATAATCTATATAGAGATATAAAAGTTATCGATACGTATCTTCCTCTCCGAAACAGATTTCACCTAGGACAGTTGTGTACAAAGCAGAGAACTCACAGCATCCAAAAAGAACAGCTCAAACCAGTTACTTTGTTTCAAGTCCCTCCAGGGAGATCAAATCTGCTACTACCTTGTGGTAACAAGATGAGAGCTTTGAAATATTCTAAGGCTATGAAAACAACCCAAAATTACTTAAGTACTTTTGGGGAATGAAAATAGAATTAGGAGAAGAAAATAGCTGTACGTTTTTAATGCATATTATAGGTTTCTCTGTACATTTGACTATTATCAAGGTGGCTGCAAAAGGATGACATGAATTTGCTTAGCCCTTTGGTGCTCCAGTATACAGCAAATGGAGATATTATGTAAGGCAAATATCACAAACTAATCATAGCAGCAAGTATCACTAGCATTTTTCCAAGTAAAGGCAGAAAGAAATTAAACTGTTGCTGGTTTGTCCAGGTTCGATGGGAGACTCTCAGTTAAGATTAGATTACAGTAGTACTAGTGGAGGGATGGAGACAGGATATGCATGAGAACATCCATCTTCAGTATCAGCCCCAAGGCTAGCAGCTGGATTGCTGGGAACCAAATCCCATGTCACTTGTTATCATTACCAGTAATTGCAGCAGTATCAGCTCAATGCTTTAGTCATAAGCCTGGGTTCCAGGASAGTAGGTGTTTTAACAAATTCAGATTCAAAACATGGAACCTAACAATGGTTCCTGCCCCTAAAAGCTGAAGGGCTAAGCATGTGACAAATGACAACAAACAGATGCAGCTTGGAGGTTATTTTAGTAACTCATCAAAATGAATGACAGACAGCTGTCACAGCTCAAGACCAGCTCAGACCCCTGCTGCCAGTTGTCTTTGTATGCATTGCACAAAATCTGGATTTCTGAAGGAAAATCTGAAGGAATTTCTGAAGGTTCTCTTGAAAGAGAACAAGAAAGTAGATATACACACAGGGAACTCCCAACTTCAAGGATCAATTTCAGAGAAACTCCAAGTGCTCACTTGGACATCTAACAAGCGGGAAAAAATGTTAAAATCATTGTTCATTTTGAGGCAGATGTAAGTTTTCCAGTAAAGATGTAGAACTGCTAGGTGAGAAGAGGCAGTTGCCTTTGCAGTGAAGAAAAGCAGTATCTCCTTCATAAGCCAGAAGAGGTAGCAAGAAAACATGCAAAGAGAAGTATTTTACGAAAGCAGCCTGAGCAGACAAAACTGCTTTCTATCCAGGCTTGAGAAATAGTTGCTTCAAAAATTAAGATGTGAACTTCATGAGAAGTTCAACTGTAAATCTAGATAGAAAAGCTGAATCTTAGAGATATGTTGTGAAAAGAGACTGGACAGATCAACAGACTGACAAGGAGGCCAGGATGGCAAGCAGCAGTGTTAGCAAAAAGAAATCTCTCCAGTTCTGGCATAGGCAGAGAATGGTAGGAAGTGAGACTGATAGTGAGACTTTTAGAATTTATTTCTTCTTAGTTTCTCTTCCCTTGTTATTTTCAGTCATGTATTTTAATTTCTCTATTATATTTTGTCTTTCTGCCCTTTTTATAACATGGGCATGGCCCTCTACGCTCCCTCTTTTGGGTAAACATCCATATGCTAGACCCAAACTTTTGATCCATCCAGCTTTACAGCTTACTGGGTGTGAAGTATGACTATGACGTCCTGGAGATACTGCCAAGAAAACAAAGAGTGTTCACTGGAGCTCATAACCCTACCAAGGCTGTTTTGAACACCACAATTGCCTTTTAGCGTGGTTTACTGCTCAGTGCTTCATTGGCAGTGCTGCCAGAAAGCTGAGGAATTACCACCAAGCTACCAGATGTCAAGTACTGCCATTATCACCAATCCACAGAAAAGAGGCACCCAAGCACTGGACTATCACTGAAGAACCACCAGCAGTGGATCAAGCCAGTAACTGTTTAAGAGAACTCAATCCATACAAATCCCTGGTACYAAGGCTGCATCAGTGCCCTTGCAAGGCCTCTTTGTATTATCTTTGAAAGGTCATTGAGATGAAGGGAGATCCCCAACAACTGTGAAAAGGCAAAAGTTGCATCCAACTTCAAAAAAGCCCAAAGGCACAACCCAGAGACCTAAGGGCTGGTCAGCCTCACTTTAGTCCTTGGGAAAATCATGGAGCAAGTCCTCTTGGAACACATTTCTGGGCACATGAAGGAGAAGAAAGTGATGGGAACCAATCAGCACTGATTTACTGAGGGTAAATCATGCCTGACTGATCTTATTGCTTTTCTATGATGAGATGCCTGGTTCAGTAAACAAGAAAGCAGTGGATGTCATTTACCTTGATTTTAGCAAGCCTTTTGACACTGGCTCCCACAATGTTTTTGTATCCAAGTTATGACACTATGGTTTGGTTGAGTGGACAAGGAACTGGGTAAATAAATGGTTGTATAGTTGGACTCAGACAGTAGCCATTAATGGATAGGCCATTCTTGTTTTTTATAACAGCCTCCCTGCAGAATATAAGTGGAGTATTGCARGTGTCTATCCTGGGACCTGTCCTGTTTCACATCTTTACAAATGACCTGGGGAAGATGATGGAGTATTTGCTCATAAAGTCTGCAGATGATACCAAGCTGGGAGGAAAAGCTGATACACTCAAGGGCAGGGCTGCCATCCAGAGGGACCTAGGACGCTGGAGGAGTAGGCCAACAGCAACCTTATGCAACTCAGCAAGGACAAACACAAAGTCCTGCCCTGGGAAGGGAGAGGCCTGGCAACAGCACAGACTGGGGACTGACTGGCCAGGGAGCAGCTCTGCTGAAAAAAGGCCTGGGGGTGGCAGTAGTCTGTGAGCTGGGCATGAGGCAGCAATGTGCCCTGGCAGCAAGAAAGGCCAAGAGCATTCTGGATTGTATTGACAGCAGCAAAGACTACTGCTTTAAGGGAGCGATTATATCCCTCTCCTCAGCACTTGTTAGGCCATATCTAGCTTAATGMGCTCTGTCTTGGGCCCCCAGCACAGCAAGGACATCCATTAACTGGTGTAAGTTGAGCCCTTAAGATGGTCACGGGCCGGAGCACTTGCCCCATGAGGAAAGGCTGAGAGAACTTGGCTTGCTGAGGCAGAAGATAGCTTTGGAGAGACCTAACAGAAGCCTGCTAGTACCTACAAGGAAATCATCAAGAAGATTGAGCCAGATTTTTCATAGCTGTGCATGGTGGGACAACGAGAGACAATGGACAAAAATCAAAACAAGAGAGGTTCAGAACGGATGCAAGAAAAAATATTTTCCACTAGGACAGTTGAGCAGTGGGACAGGTTGTCCAGGGAGGCTGTGCAGTCTACATCCTTGGAGGTTTYCAAGACTCAACTGGATATTGTCCAGCAACTTGGTCCGATCTCACAGCTGACTCTGCTTTGAGAAAGAGGTGGGGCGACAGATCTCCTGAGGTCCCTTCCACCCTAATTATCCTATAATCCTAAGAATACAAAACTGGATGAAAGCCAAGTTGAGGACAGGCAATGGGGCACAGGGCACTCCTTTAATTCACAAACTACTGTTCCCAGCACACTGAAAAAAATCAGTCATATAGGTAACACTCTCCAACATCTCTCTGTATCTGCATGTCTGTTCAGTATCAGGCACAATCTCTCTTCTAAGTCAGAGAGAGACTATAGAACCTGTAGCTGTAGTAAATATCTTCACTCATTTTTACTGGGATAATGAAGTCCTAAAAATTGCCAGAGAAAGAAAGTTTATAAAATTCATTATCTTAAAAGGCTGGATACACAGGTATGATTGTGACCCAGTGAAACTGCATTTCTGTCTGAGCATCCTATGCCTGAGCATAGGATGAAGAAGACAGTAGGTTACCAGTATGTTACTCATTTGTGGTTTGCTGGTATGCAAGCTGCTGATTGTTTGGTCCTGGGCATAAAATATCCACAAAATTATATTAGGAGGTCATCTTTGAATGCAGAAGCAAAGTGCATTGTTTATCCCAACTTCCATCATCCCTCTTCTGTTTCGAGGAATTCCAAATTTTGGAGATTTACAATAAATATTTCAGTCACTACTCTGAGTCAGACAACACATTACTCACTTTCAACATTTTCCTCCCTGAAATTGATGATAATACTTTAAAGCACAGATTTGCTTTGATGGTTTGTGGTCATAATTTTTGTGGTCACCCAATACATCCTGATTTTTCAAAAGGAGATGAAGCGTAGAAAACTATACTGAAAAGTCCGGGATGATTGTTTGATTGATTTAAGATATTTCCATCAACAGCATTAACAGGTTTTTTGGTTTAAACCCACTCTTTGTCTTTCTCCTCTTTCCCCCACTCCACATCTTCTTTAAGACTTCCCATTTACCTTCAAAGTTTCAAAATTGCTTCTGACAGCACAAGTACATCTCTTTGCTCTTCTGCCTTTCTCTTACTTTGCCTTAAGTGTTTCATTTTTTTCTTCTCATGTGACAATCCATCCATCATGTCTCCCCCCATTTCTAAACCATTATTTCCTTCTTTCCTTCCTTCTTTTTTGGCCAACTGTCTTTAGTTAAGAACCAGAATTCAAGTCCTGTTTATTCTTCAGGTGTTTGTTGGCATTCTTTCCCCAGCACAGTTCAGTAACACTGGCTGCTGTCAACTTTTTTTTTTTTTTTTT